>NC_041222.1:1098035-1127564 GCF_002837175.3 Physeter macrocephalus
GATTTATTTGGATTTATTCTGTTTGCAGTTTGCTTACCTTCTTGACTTTGTGGATTTATGCCTGTTGCTAAATTTAGGAAATTTTTAGCCATTATTTCAAATACTTTTTCAGCCTTACCCTCTTTCTCCTCTCCTGGAACTCTGATGACAGGAATGTTAGATCTTTTGTTACAGTCCCACAGGTCCCTGAGGCTCTGTTCATTTTTTGTTCAGTCTATTTTCTCTCTGTTGTTCATACTGGGTAATTTCTATTCTGTCTCCCAGTTCACTGATTCTTTCTTCCCTGTCTTCCATCCTGCTGTTGAGCCCATCCATTTGGTTGATTTCAGTTGTTCTGTTTTTCAGTTCTAAAATTTCAGTTTGGTTCTTCTTTTATTTTCTGTTTATTTGCGAGCCTTTCTATTTCTTTGCTGAGACTTGCTGTTTTTTCATTTGCTTCAAGCATGTTTGTAATTGATCATGAAGCATTTTCATGATGGCTGCTTTAAAATTTTTTTCAGATAGTTCTGACATCTCTGTCATCCTGACTTTGGCATATTGATTTTTTATTTTTATTCAGTTTGAGATCTTTCTGCTTCTTGGTGATTTTCTTTGTTGAGTGAGTTTTGATTGAAAACTGGAAATTGGGGGTATTATGCTACATGAGTCTGGATTTTATTTAAACTTTCTATTTTAGCTAGCTTCTTTTGATACTGCTCTGATTCCTGCCAGCTAGGAGTAGTAGTCCAGTTTCCCCACTTGGTGACACCTAAGGAGGTGGGGCTCCTTGTTACTGCTGGATGGAGGTGGGAGCTCTAACTCCCTATTAGGTCTCGCTTAAACCTTCCTGGTAGGAGTGCCTCATTACAGCTCCCCTGTGCCTCCACTGATGCCTCCACTGGCATCACAGGGTTGGGGAGGTGGCCTTGGTAGATATTATGGTGAAAGTCCTGACTCCCCACCAGGCCTCTTCAGCATCACCCCACCACAGGGAGGGGTGCCTCATTACTCCCTGGTGGGGATGAAAGTCCTGGCTCCCTACTTGGCCTTCCCTGGCACCATCTTGAGGTGTTGGGATGTCTTGTTACGGCCCAGAGAGGGTGGAAGTCTGGGCTCCCTACCCTGGTTTTGCTGTCAGGGGGTGGGCACCGTATTTTATGTAGTGTTTGGCTGGAGTAGATTTTTACTGTCTAAAAGTTTCTGTCTTGCTAGGATTTTCCTTTGGCTAGAGAAAGCAGGCTTTTGGGGGGGCTTGTTTTGGTCTGTCTGTTGCTGCTTCTGGGTTTCTGGCTTCTCTAGCTCCAAGTCAGGGATATGTCAGGCAGAAAGAAACCCAGGAGCTCACCACTATGTTATTCCTTGGGTCCCAAGGTCCCTATCTGCTTACCTTCTTCTCTCACCTTTCAGAGTCCACTTATGTTTGTTTCATATCATGTCCAGTGTTTTCAGTTGTACTTAAGAGGAATAGGGAAACGTGTATCTACTCCATATTCCTGGAAGTGGAATTCCTGGCTCGCTTTAATTTTATGTTAATTCAGGGTTAACTAGAGAATCTGTTTGTTTCTAAACCTGTCAGAAATCTTTCCAAAACATTTATGTTCCAGCCTTATTATGTATGTAGGCAGGAAATAAGGTACTGCGTGCTTGTAAAATACGAGTTAGTTATTCCTTAATGCCTATGAGACTTGAAATGCTCAGGGCCACCTTTCTGAATTTTTGTGGTCCATGTTTACAGCATTAAGAGGCTGTTTGTGTGAGGATGATGTGTATCGGGAAGAGGAGATGTGACTGAAGTTGAGAACTGTGAGTGTTGAGCTATATTATTGAAAAATCAAGGTCGCTAAAAGGGAGAGTCCGTGAGATGTCTCCAGAAAAGGGACGTGAGGCTAGGAGGAAGTATCTGCTTTGGTTCTTGAATAGGCAGACATCCAGGGGATCTAGCAACCAGTTCCATTAATTAACTAGCTATTTGTAAAGTATTGTTTTGTCTTAATAACAAGTAACTATTGTTAACAGTTTGGTCTATATCCTTCCAACCCTTTTTCTATGAATTTGCAAATGTCTAATATATAGAGAGAGGCTGTATAGTTGTGGTCAAAAGCATAGACTCTTTAACCCTCCAACCTGGGTTCAGATCTTGGCTCCGCCACTTATTGCTGTGCGACCTTTGTCAGGGTACTCTACCTCTTAGTGCCTGAGTTCTCATCTCTAAAGTGGGGATTAATAACAGAACTTTCCTCAGAGAATTGTGGTGAGGATTAAATGAGCTAGTAATGTTCATAAAGTGCCTAAAACAGTGACTGGCGTTAGCTTGAGCTATGTAGCTGTTAGCATGTTATTGTTATTATTATTATTATTTGTACAAATGCTATACATAATATTCTTTGACTTTCCTCTTTTCCTTAACAATATATATAGGAAATCTGTCCATGTCATGTCTGGACAAATATATCAACCTCATTCTTTCTTTTTTTTTTTTTTTTTTTTTTTTTGTGGTATGCGGGCCTCCCTCTGTTGTGGCCTCTCCTGTTGCGGGGCACGGGCTCCGGACGCGCAGGCTCAGCGGCCATGGCTCACGGGCCCAGCCGCTCCGCGGCACGTGGGATCCTCCCAGACCGGGGCGCGAACCCGGTTCCCCTGCCTCGGCAGGCGGACGCGCAACCACTGCGCCACCAGGGAAGCCCCAACCTCATTCTTTCTAATGGATATTTTCCACTGTATAGTAAGTAACTTGTTAACCACTGCTCTGCTAATGAAAACTTTTTATTTTTGCCTTTGCAAAGCAGCACTGTGATAAGTATCCCTGTACATACATCTCTGGGTGTGTGCTGATGGATCAAAAGATATGTACATTTAAAATTTTAGTAGTTAACCACCAGCAGCTTTTCAAAAATGCTTTACCAGTTTATATACACTCCCAGTAAATGGTATACAAAATTTTCTTTTTACCTCATCCTTACCGTCATTCTTTATTATCAGTCTTCTTATTTTTATTTTTCCAAACTAGGAGCTTGTGGTGTAAATTTGCAGTTCTGTTACCAGTAATGAGGTTGAGCATCTTTTTGCGTTTATTGGCCATTTGTGTTTTTTTAATTAATTTCCTGTCTTTACAGTTGACTCATTTGGTTGGCTTTTTCTTATTGATTTGTAGGATTCCTTCATCTATTCTGTTTATTAATTCTTTGCCTATTGTATTTGTTATGTATATTTTTCTCAGACCATCATTGTCTTTCATCTTTGTTCATAGTATCAAACTTGGTTTGTTCATCTAATCAAAGTTTTTCATTTTATGTAGTCACATCTGTCAAATTTTTTCTTTTTGAGCTTAATGGTTTAAAAGATCTGTCTAGATGCTAAAATTAGTAGGTAGAAGTCTTAGGAGAAACAGTATATTTACATAGTCTCGAAGTATCTCATAAAATACTAATTACAAAAGAATAAAAGTGGGGAAACCAAGCAGATACCACCTTAAGCAAGTGGTCCAAGTTAACGTTACCAGTAAGGAGACAAATCAATATCATGTGCCTCTTGATATGATTATAAATGTTACATATATATGTGAGAGAGAGAGAAGAAGCAAATATGGTAAAATGTTAACATTTTAGGGAATCTGGGCAACGGGTATACAGGAATTCTTTGTATTATTTTTGTAACAACTCTAAATCTTAAATTATTTCAAAATAAAAATTAAAGACAGAAAAAGCCTGCCTATCCCAGGATTATAGAAATATTAGGCTTTATTTTTAGCCAATACTTCATCTTGTTTGGTTGATTTGGCTTTTTTTTTTTTTTTTTTTTTTTTTTTTTTTTTTTTTTGCGGTACACGGGCCTCTCACGGTTGTGGCCTCCCCCGTTGCGGGGCACAGACTCCAGACACGCAGGCTCAGCGGCCATGGCTCACGGGCCCAGCCGCTCCGTGGCACGTGGGATCCTCCCGGACCGGGGCACGAACCCGTGTCCCCTGCATCAGCAGGCGGACTCTCAACCACTGCGCCACCAGGAAAGCCCTGATTTGGCTTTTTAAATATCGAGATTTTTATTTTGGAGTGTAGTATAAGGTGGGGTCTGACTTATTTTTTCCAGATGTGTAGCTGTGTTCTGAGCACCACCCTCTACCTCTCTGATGTGCTGTGGTTATCGTAGGCTAGATCGCTGCATATACTGCACAGGGCTGTGCTTTAGTCTGGCTAAAAGCTCATTTCCTGACCCAGAAGTGGAACTCAGCAGCTTCTTTTTCCTTAGGGATAGGGCCCTTATGTAGACAACACAGTACATGAGGCAAACGAAAATAAGCTGTATTATGGTCTCCTTCTGACCTCTGCTGACCCTCAGCCAGACCACCAGGGTTGAGGGGGAGATAGCTGATCTGGGGGATCCACAAGGAATGCTGGGTAGGCCTTGCCTATAGGGCTGGGATGTGAGTCCCATGTGCCTTTTCAGTAGGTACAACAACAGCTACACTGCAGCAGGCCCAGGGCCAGGGGTAGCACCCCAGTTTGGTCAAATTATACCACTAACAAACAGCAAATCGTGCCCTTAACATTAAACCCTGGCTTTTGTGCTTAAATCTAAACTCCTGCATTATGACAGTGTTGCAACATCTTGCTTATAACTGGAGGCCTGCAGCCATCACCTCATTTCGGAAGCAGTTTGGTGATCAGTCTTGTTGCGGGATGACATTTGCTTGAGCCCCAAAGAGGGGAATTTTCCATACTATTTCTAGGCTCTCTTCCATTTCATTAATTTATTTAACCTGTTCTTCTACAATAACACACTGTTTTAGTTATTGAAATTTTATAGCATGTGGATTTTTTTGAAGTTAGCAATTCCTTGATTTTCTAAAAATTGAGGTGAAATTAACCTTTTTTTTTTTTTTTTTTTTTTTTTTTTGTGGTACGTGGGCCTCTCACTGTTGTGGCCTCTCCCATTGCGGAGCACAGGCTCCGGAAGCGCACCCGCTGCGGAGCACAGGCTCCGGACGCGCACGCTCAGCGGCCATGGCTCACGGGCCCAGCCGCTCCGCAGCATGTGTGATCTTCCCGGATCGGGGCACGAACCCGTGTCCCCTGCATCGGCAGGCGGATTCTCAACCACTGCGCCACCAGGGAAGCCCGAAATTAACCATTTTAAAGTGAACAGCTCAGAGGCATTTAGTGCAATTACAGTGTTGTGCAACCATCACCTCTATCTAGTCCCAGAACATTTTGTCACCCCAAAAGAAAACCATGTACCCCTTAAGAAGTCACTGGCCTCCCCGCTCCCAGTCCCTGGCAACCACCATCTGGGTTCTGTCTCTATGGATTTACCTCTCCTGGATATTCTGTATAAATGGAATCATATAATGTATGACCTTTTTTGTTTGGCTTCTTTCACCCAGCATAATGCTTGCAAGGTTTTCATAGCATGTGTGATATCTGATAGAGTGATTTCCTTCCTTTCTGTTTCATTTTTCAAAAATTTTTGGTTATTACAACCTACTATCTGAAAGAACTTGAGAATCAACTTGTCAAATTCCACAAAATATTATGTTTTGACTCACAGTACAATGCACTGAGTTAATAAGTTGATTTGAGGGGAATCCATATATTTACAATATTGAATTTTCCCATCTAGGATCATGGTTTGCATTTCTATTTATTTAGGTCTTGTTTTATGTCCTTCAGTAAAGTTTTATAGTGTTCCTCATATGTCATTTCATTTCTGTATGTGCTTTGTTTCTGATGTAAATGGGTTCTTTTTAAATACAGCCTTATTGAGATAAAATTGATCTACAGTATACTGCATACATCTTAAGTGTTCAGTTTGATCAATTTTGACATAGGTATGTATACATCTGTGAAAGCATCATCACGGTCAAGGTGGCGAGTGTGTCCACCACCGCCACAGACCATTCATAAGACACCACTGGTCTACTTTCTGTCACTGTAGACTAGGTTGCATTTTTTAGAATTTTAGATAAATTCTTTTTTTGGCCTGGCTTTTTTCTCTCAGAATTTTTTTGTTTGAATGTTTTCTCTCAGAATAATTATTTTGAAATTCATCTTTATTGTTGAGTATATCAATAGTTTTTATTTGCTTGTTAATGAGCAGTAAGTACTTCATTGAATACTTACATGACAGTTTGCTTGTTGAGGATTATTTGGGTTGTTTCCAGTTTGGACTATTAAAAATCAAGCTACTCTAAACTTTCAGATACAGGTCTTTGTGTGGACATAGGCTTTCCTTTCTCTTGGGTAAATACCTAGGACTGGATGCTGGATTGAATGGTAGAAGTATGTTTAAACTTTTTAAGAAACTGCCAAACTATTTTCTAAGTTTTTATATCATTTTGCATTCCTACCAGCAGGACATTAGAGTTTCGTTGTTTCATATCCTTGTCAACACTTAATTTTTTCATTCTTTTTAATTTTAGCCATTCTGGTGTGTGCGTAGTGGCATTTGATTATGGTTTTAGTTTGCATTTCTCTGATCACTGATGATTTTGAGTGTCTTACCTTATGCTTTTCTTTTCCCATAAATTTATTTATTTATCTATTTTATTTTTGGCTGCGTTGGGTCTTCATTGCTGCACGCGGACTTTCTCTAGTTGTGGCGAGCGGGGGCTGCTCTTGGTTGCGGTGCGTGGGCTTCGCATCGCGGTGGCTTCTCTTGTTGTGGAGCACGGGCTCTAGGCACGCGGGCTTCAGTAGTTGTGGTACGCGGGCTCAGTAGTTGTGGCTCGGGGCTCTAGAGCGCAGGCTCAGTAGTTGTGGCACACGGGCTTAGCTGCTTCGTGGCATGTGGGATCTTCCTAGACCAGGGCTCGAACCCGTGTCCCCTGCATTGGCAGGCGGATTCTTAACCACTGCGCCACCAGGGAAGTCCAGCCTTATGCTTTTTTGCCATTGGTATATCTTCTTTGGTGAAGTATCTGTTCAGATTTTTTTGCCCATTTTTAAAATTGGGTTGTTTGTCTTACTATCCAGTTTGAAGAGTTCTTTGTATTTTCGAAATATCAGTACAAGTCCTTTGTTGGATATGTGTTTTACAAATATTTTCTCCCAGTCTCTAGATTGCCTTTTCATTTTCTTCACAGTATTTTTGAAAAGCAAAAGTTTTAAAGTTTGATGAATTCAGTTTATTAATTTTTTTCTTTTGTAGTTAGTGTTTTGTATTGCATTTAAGAAATCTTTGCCAAATGCAGGTCAAGACTTTTCTTTATAATCTCTTCTAGAAGTTTTATGGATTTAGCTCTTACATTTAGGTCAATTACTTATTTCAATTTAATTTTTATACGTGTTATAATATAGGGATCAAGTGTCACTTTTACATATAGCTGTCAAATTGTTATAGCACCCTTTTTTTTAAAAAAAAAAGATTATCCTTTCTTCATTGAATTGTTTTGGCACCTTTGTCAAAAATCAGCTGATCTTATATGTATAAGTATATTGCTCACTGTATTCTATTCCATTGATCTATATATCTATGTGCCAAAACCACACCCTTTGGTTATTGCAGCTTTATAATAATTTTCAAAATCAAGTAGTCCTCTAACTATTCATTTTCAAAGTTATTTTGGTTATCCTAGGTCCTTTGACTTTTAATATAAATTTTAGAATCAGTATGTCAATCTCTACAGAAAAGGCCTGCTGGGATTTTGATTGAGGTTGTAGTAAATGTATGGATCAGCGTGCAGAGAATCGACATCTTAACATCACGGAGCCTTCAGATCCAATAACATGGTACATCTCTTCGTTAAATTTTAAGTCCTCTTTAATTTCTCTCGTGAATCTTTTTTTAGTTTTCAGTGTAGAAGTCATGAAGATCTTTTGCTACATTTTTCCTTAAGCATTTCATATTTTTGATGCTATTGTAAATGGTATTTATTTCCATTTTAATTCATTCTATTTTACAGAGATAACAATTCATTTTTGTTTATTGACTTGGTATTCTGCAACCTTGATTAGTTCTTATGCTTTTTTTTTTTTTTTAGTATTCCTTATAATTTTCTACATAGACCATCATGTTGTCTGTGAATAAAAACAATTTTGCTTCTTCATGTCTGGTCTGTATGCCTTTTATTTATTTTTCTTGCCTTATTCACTGACTAGAGCACTGACTAGAACCTCTAGTGCACTATTGAGTTGAGGTTGTGAAGGCAGACATGCTTGCTTTGTTCCAGATCTTAAGAGAAAATGCAGTGTTTCACCACTTAATTATAGTGTTAGCTGTAGATTTTTTTGGTAGATAGTCTTTAACAGGATTAGGAAGTACCCTTCTAGAGAGTTTTTATCATATATGGGTGTTGAATTTTTTTTTTTTTTTTTTTTGCGGTACGCGGGCCTCTCACTGCTGTGGCCTCTCCCATTGCAGAGCACAGGCTCCGGACACGCAGGCTCAGCGGCCATGGCTCACGGGCCCAGCCGCTCCGCGGCATGTGGGATCTTCCCGGACCGGGGCATGAACCCACGTCCCCCGCATCGGCAGGCGGACTGTCAACCACTGCGCCACCAGGGAAGCCCCCTATAGGTGTTGAATTTTGTCAAACGCTTTATCTGCCTCTATGTAGATGGTCATATGGTTTTTCCTTTTGTCTTTTATTATGATGAAATATACTGATTGACTTTCTTTAATTAATTTTTATTGGAGTATGGTTGCTTTACAATATTATGTTAGCCTCCACTGCACAATAAAATGAATCGGCCATACGCGTACAGATATCCTGTCCCTTTACTGATTGACTTTTGGATGTTAAACCAAACTTGCATTTCTGGAATAAACCCCAAATGACATATTCTATTGTCCTTTCGATATATCATTAGATCAGTTTGTGAAAATTTTTTAAGACATTTTATATAGTGGTTCATGAGAAATATTCATTGTTCTGTGATTTTCTTTTCTTATAATTTCTTTGTCTGGTTTTGGTATTAGGGTAATGCCGGAGTCATAGAATGAATCGGAAAGTGTTCCTTCCTCATCTGTTTTCTGGAATAGTTAGTGTAGAATTGGTATTTTTTTCTTCTTTAAATATTTACAGAATTTACCAGTGAAGCTATCTGGACATAGGAGTGTTTTTAACTTCAGTTCAAGTTTTTAAATAAATATAATGCTATTTAAGTTACCTACTTTTAAATGAGCTTTGGTAATCTGTGTCTGTCAAGGAATTTTTCCATTTAAGTTTTCCAATGCCTGGGTATAAAGTTGTTCATAATATCTCCTTATCTTTTTTTTTTTCTTTTGTGGTACGCGGGCCTCTCACTGTTGTGGCCTCTCCCGTTGCGGGGCACGAGCTCCGGACGCACAGGCCCGGCGGCCATGGCTTACGGGCCCAGCCACTCCGCGGCATGTGGGATCTTCCCAGACCGGGGCACGAACCTGCGTCCCCTGCATCGGCAGGCTGATTCTCAACCACTGCGCCACCAGGGAAGCCCTCCTTATCTTTTTAAATCTCTCTAGGATCTGTAGAATATCCTCTTCTTCATTCCCAATAATGATAATTGGTATCAGCTCTCTTTTTTTCTTCCTCAGGCTGCCTGGGTTTTATTAATCTTTTCAAGAAACTAGCTTTTTTGGTTTTATTGATTTTTCTCTATTATTTTTGTTTTCTATTTTATTATCTTCTCTTTATTACTTCCTTCTACTTACTTTGGATTCAATATTTTTGTTTTTTATTTTTAAAAATTATTTATTTTTGTAGTTGTGGCATGCGGGCTCTTCAGCACAGGCTCAGGAGTTGTGGCGCACGGGCTTAGTTGCTCCGCGGCATGTGAGATCTTCCCGGACCAGGGCTCAAACCCGTGTCCCCTGCATTGGCAGGCGGATTTTTAACCACGGCGCCACCAGGGAAGTTCCAAAACAGTGGTTTTTTTTTTTTTTTTTTGGCTGTGCCGTGTGGTTTGTGGGATCTTAGTTCCCTGACCAGGGATTGAACCCACACCCCCTGCAGTGGAAGCGTGGAGTCTTAACCACTGGACCGCCAGGGAAGCCCCTTTTTTTTTTTTTTTTTTATAAATTTATTTATTTGTTTTTATTTTTGGCTCTGTTGGGTCTTCGGTGCTGTGCGTGGGCTTTCTCTAGTCGTGGCGAGCGGGGGCTACTCTTCCTCACGGTGTGTTGGCTTCTCATTGCGGTGGCTTCTCTTGTTGCAGAGCACGGGCGCCAGGCGCAGGGGCTTCAGTAGTTGTGGCACGCAGGCTCAGTAGTTGTGGCGCGCGGGCTTAGTTGCTCTGTGGCATGTGGGATCTTCCCGGACCAGGGCTCGAACCAGTGTCCCTTGCATTGACAGGCAGATTCTTAACCACTGTGCCACCAGGGAAGCCCCACCCCCTTGTTTTTTAAAAGTAGAGGTTTGGGTCATTGATTGGAGAGCTTTCTTCATTTCCAACAAAAGCAATGTAACGCTGTGAATTTCCCTCTAACTCTGCATTAGCTGCATCCCTCAAATTTTGACATGTTGTGTTTAATTTTAATTCCATTCACAATACTGATTTCCCTTTTGATTTCTTCTTTGACCCATGGGTTGTTGAGGTATGTGTTATCTTGCTTCCATATGTTTGTGGATTTTGTAGATATACCTTTGTTATTGACATCGTATTTAATTCTGTGTCATCAGAGAATAACTCAGTTTTATGGCCTAGCATGAGTCAGCAAACTTTTTCTGTAAAGGTTCAGATAGTAAATATTTTAAGCTTTGTGGGCCACATATGGTCTCAATTGCATATTGATTTTTTTTTTTAACCCTTAACAAATAGAAAAACCATTTGTAACTCACAGGCTGTACACAAACAGGCTACAGGATGGATTGGCCTACATTGACCCCAAGCCTAGACTATGATCCATAAATGTTTCTTTTCTCCTGAAAGGAATGTATATTTTGCTGTTCTTGCAGTTGCAAAATTTCTGGTCATTATTAAAATAGTTCTTCATCATCTTTCTTTTCTCTGGGCCTCTAATTACATGTATATAGACCACTTGATATTGTCCCACAGCTCAGGTAGCTTAGATGAACACATGGAAGGAAATAACAGAGGTATAATCATGACGTAAGAGAAGAGAAATTAGAAGTAAGAGAAAAGAGGGGCAAGCTGTTAATTGAGAATTGATTCTTTGTAAAAAGCATAATAGATAAACTTTTGGCAAATATAATAGTAAAAGGAAAGAAAATAATTTTAAGCAGAATTTAGATTGCAAAGAGAAAAGTAAGAGTATAAGGACATTTGAAAATTATAAAAGAATATGATGTCTAGCTCTTATGTGCAGCCTATGCAACTAAAATTGAAAATCTTGATGAGTTAGATCATTTCTACTGCTATTTAAGAAGAAATTTCATAACAAACCCATATCAAAGGAAGAAATTGGAAAAGTCATTAGAGAATTATTACCAACAAAAGCACTCAACTCTTTGAGTTGGCCCAACCCTTTTTAAGGTAGCAGTCTATAAAATTGTCAAGAACAGGTAATTCCCACATTCTGCAAGCTGTCTTAAAACTTTGAAAAAAAGTTGGGAAGCTTCTCAGTTTGTATAGAGGAAAACTAATCTTTTAAAAATTTATCTTATGTCCAACAACCTCATTGAATTCTTCTATTGTTTCTACTTCCCCACACTGTTTCTTGGCTGTTCCATGACCCTTTGGATCATGTTTTAGGCTGACAAGTTTTTTTTGAGCTTTATGCGGTAGGAAATTATGTGATTGCAAATTGCATGATGTTTGTGGAGAGGGGCAGATGAGAGGGGAGGGTTTAAGAAGGGGTTGACCTGTTGACTAAGCAAATGTCCAGCAACTCTATATTCTCCACTGTTTTGGTAAGGCCTGTTGAATAGTCTCCCAGTGCCTCTTCCTAACTCCATTCTAACCTGTCTTTCCTACATTCTCTCCAGTGGAAGCTTTCTAAAAGATCAGATTACTCACCTGCTTAGAATTGTCCTCCAGCCCTCTGTTTGTAGATTCAAAGGCAAGTTCATTGTTTTACTTACTACTGAATGCTTAGCAGCTAGCACTCAGTAGGTGTTTATCAAATGGGTGGCCCTCACTGGAATCTAAGACCTTTTTGATTTGCCCCTTTCCTGCATTTCTAGCCCCCCTCCTGCCCGTGGGAACTCTGTGTAGTTCTCCAGATGTGCTGTTGCCATTCTTGCCTCTGTGCCTTTGTGCATGCACTCTGTTCCTCTCCCTGTGGAATTATGTTCGAGCTCTGTCTTATGATAGTGCCTTTACTTTCCTCCATTGCAGCTCTTACCACTCTAGTTACAGAGGCCGGTTAGCGTGCCCCTTTCCCTGCAGCCAATGCCCTGGAGGCTGTGCAGTGGTGTCTTTCCTAGGCTCTCCCTCCAGCACGGTGCTTGGCTGCGTCCACGCTCCACCAGGCATGCAACGAGCGTTTATGGAAGTAGCCGACTCCTTTCTGTTTTGCCTTTCTGTGTCTGGGATATTGGATGCCAACATCCAGCTAAGTTATGTTTGTGTTAAACGTGAATTGAAATGCAATTACAGCTGGCAATGTGGTTTGAGGGCTGAGTAATAGAGTAAACAAGAAGGGTGACTTAGTCACGAGTGCCAGTTCATCGCCTTTGCTTTCCCGCCTCCTGTCATTGAGTGTGACTGATGAGCGACGCCAGTTCAATGTGTCTCCTCTTAACTCCTATCGCTCTCACTCTTCCTGTGCTCCTAGCCTCGTTGGGTCTCTTCCAGGGCGCCTTTGTTAGCACCCGTCGGAAGCCCACAGCCAGGCCTTTATGGGCTGGTTGGTTCCCACAACACCTCCACGGCCCGCTCCGGTGGTCTGTGCGGAGCCTGGGCAGACGGGGGGCAGCGACACGGGGCAGGGGGAGCCTGGGCCAGGGTGCAGCCGGCATCCTTCCTCAAGCCCCGGACGCCATGCACGGTCGCTGGGGTTTCTGCTGACGCCAGAATCACTAGTTTTCACTGTTTTCTTAGCCAGATCCTGCTAGTACCCTAGCTGAGGCAAAAACAGTGCCGTTTATCAAAGATGTTGCCCTCTTATCTTAGACCCGTTTTGTTTTTCTTAGCCTCGTTGAACTGCATTCAGGAATTATATATTATAATTTGGTCTTACCTTGAAGTTAATTGATTTGGTTTGATGGAAGAACTTCCTTCTTGTTCTGAAGAAGACACTTAGATGTCTTGGGGTCTCCAGAATCTTTCAGCCCTGTGCCCTTGCTTGTTAATGAGCATTTCCGTAGTCTCCCTAAGTCAGCCTGCATGCTCCTTCATAGAAGCGCACTCTCCTAGGTGCGGAGGAGGGTTCCTTAAACTTTAGAGACAGAGCAGCTGAAGAGGGGAAGCATTCAGGTATTAGCAGTCATTTATCAAGCCCTCACCACGTGCAGGTCCTGCGCTGGGCACTGGGCATTGTCAGGTGCAGTCCCTGCCCACAGGCAACTCACAGACCCAGACAAGAGGGGTAAAATGAGCAAAGACATGGAGCCCCTCTTCCTTCCCAAGATTGATCCCCCCATGAGAGGGGAGTTCTCACTTCCACGTCTTCCTGCCTTGGTTCTTGCTTGTAAACCCCTCTCGTGAAAATCTCTCTCCTTCTCTCCCTCTTCTCTCCCCCTTCCCTCTCCTCACAAACGTGCTGCTGTCCCCTCTGTTCCTGAAATCAGACGCAGCTCACCCCGTGCTCCCTAAGTGTCTCGCTCAAGAGCTTTTTCCTAATTTTTCTTCTTCTTGATCTCATCTCAGCTTTGGATGCTGTTGACCAGTTTCTTCCTTCCTTAATGTGTTCTTTTTCTGAATACAGAACTAACGCACGCTCATTGTAGACAATTTGGAAGATACAGAAAAGTACAAGGAAGAAAAAAAGTGGCTCATAATCCTATCACTCAGAGGAAAAATGCTGTTAACATTTTGACATACATCCTTTAGTTTTTTTCCCTCCGTGTGTGTTTTAGCAGTAGTGGGATTCTATCATATATTCTATGTAATAACATGCTTATTATTGCATTGTATGGTACTATTATGCTATCGCAGTGTTTTCTTGAGCCATCAAATATTCTTCTCTAGCCCTTCTTTCCTGAAGCATTCTTATCCCTTAAATGAGATTCCGCCTCTCTTCTTCCTTGTTCTTCCCCGATTTCCCCCTTGCGTGGTATCTCTGCCACACCACCCCCGCCCCCAGGTTCTGACCCAGTCTCCTTCACTGTATGCTCTCCTCCAGCCTGGGGCCCAGCCACCCCCCACTCCTCACCCACCCATGCTAGCCTCGCTCCTCAGCCAGGCCCACGTTTCCACCTGCCTGGCAGACAAGCCCACAGGTCGTGGCTGGCTGACACTCAGCCTGAGTATTCCCAAACTGAACTGTCTTGTGTGTCCTCCCCAACTCCCCACCCAGGTCCCCAACCCACAGCTGCCCCTGCTCTGAACTTCCTCCCACTTGGAGGCCAGACTCCTCCTGGGCCTCTTCCACCCAGCCCCCTGCCCCTCCCACACCCCGTCTGGCAGTTTCTTGGATTCTCCCCCTGCTTCAGCTTTTTTTTTTTTTTTTTTTTTTTTTTTTTTTTCCAGTACGCGGGCCTCCCACTGTTGTGGCCTCTCCCGTTGTGGAGCACAGGCTCCGGACGCGCAGGCTCAGCGGCCATGGCTCACCGCCCCAGCTGCTCCGCGGCATGTGGGATCTTCCCGGACCGGGGCACGAATCCGTGTACCCTGCATCGGCAGGCGGACTCTCAACCACTGCGCCACCAAGGAAGCCCTCCATGCTTTTTTATTGATGACTTAAATGCAGTTCCCCAGCCGCTCTGCGGCATGTGGGATCTTCCCGGACCGGGGCACGAACCCGCGTCCCCTGCATCGGCTGGCGGACTCTCAACCACTGCGCCACCAGCGAAACCCTGCTTCAGCTTTTGCATCATCCTTTTCTGTCTCTATCACCCGAGGGCAGGACCTCACCATTCTTGTCCTGGATAGTCTCTTCCAGGAGGACTCTGGTCCCTCCCTTCTCAGCTCTGGATTTTCTCCTTTAAGCATCACTCTTAGAATTTCTCCTCCTGCTCTGAGCTCTCCAGACACTCTCCCTCTTGCTCAGGGGCGAGCCCTGAGTCCTGCACCTGCCCTGTTCCTCCACCCTGCCGTGCGTCTCCTCTCACAGTCCAGCCATCCCAGCTCCTTGCAAGTGGGCCTCTTAGGACCCAGGCCCCTGTCATTTCTGGTCCTGTCTTTTCTGGGGCCGTGCCTTCCCCTCTTCCTCTGCTTCATTCCTGCCTGTTGATGCTTTATGAGGCCCCCACCTAAAGCTGCCTTTGATTCTTCTCTCACCCCACCCCCTTCCTGCACCCTGGATATCCGTGCTGTGTCTGTCCCTGTGCTAGTTGCTGCCATAGATAGTATTTACTTCACAGAGTGACCGCATGAAGATACTATTATAATCTTATTTTACAAATAAGAAAACAACCTCAGAGGGCTCAAGGGCTCAAGATCACACAACAGGTGTGGATGAGCTGAAATGAAACCTGGGTCTCCTGCCTCTAAGTGTTGTGCCCTCTTGCTGATTCATCGCATCTTCTGGCTTTCCTCTGAGGGAGGTTCCGCGTTTTACTCATACTTGTGTATGCTGAAGCGCATGGTGCGATGCCTTGCGTATGGTTAAGTGCTTAGTAAATATTTGCTGAAAGAAAAGTAAAGACCTGTGGCCTGAAGGGATGAATTGCGGCCTAGTGATGACTATACCCATAGGTAGAAGTCTCTATTTAAAGCCAGGTCAGCCAGCATACCCCACTGCGGCCCGGGAGGGACACAGTGCTTCTGATACAATGTGAGCAGCAATATTTACCACTGAGGAAGTGTTTTCTGTATGCTAGGTGCTCGGCAAGGCTCATAATTGTCTCTTAATTATTACTACAGTTGCGTGAGATAGAACCTATTGTCTCCATTTACAGAGGCAGAAGCTGAGGCTCAGAGAGGTTGAGGAACTCAGCCAAGGTCACACAGC
Source organism: Physeter macrocephalus (assembly GCF_002837175.3). Lineage (NCBI taxonomy): Eukaryota > Metazoa > Chordata > Mammalia > Artiodactyla > Physeteridae > Physeter > Physeter macrocephalus. Next base: position 1,113,942 of record NC_041222.1, read on the forward strand.
TACTAAGTGGCAAGGCCAGGATTGGAATTCACATCTGTCCTGTACCAAAGCCCATGTTTTAAGCTGCTGCGTTCTGCCTCCCTGGCCCAGGAGAGTAGGTATTGGGCCGTGTGAGGCCTAGGTTGTTAGCTCATAGCCAGAAGGGGACGTTGGAACACTGTGCCATGGTTAGCCGGGACAGAGAGGGTGGTCTTCAGGAGCTCAGCTAGGCTTCAGCAGCAGCTTCTCTTTTGTTCCCTTTTCCTTCCTCTGCTTGGCAGACGCATCCTCCATAACGAAATTCTTACTCTCCGTATTCCGTGATAGAGAGAGAATCAGTGAACCCTGCCTTTTTTTTTCTTTTAATTAAAAATATCTTCATGACATTTAAAAAATTATAAAAGCTCATTTCAGAAAATCCAAATCACATAGAATTACAGAAATAAAGAGCAAAAATATTACCTTTGCTTCCCTGTAATCCTACGCATATTATTAACAGTTTGGAAATATCCTGCTAGGCTTGTTTTTTCCTTTTGCAAGAAATTGTATTTATTTTTAATAAAATAAGGAATACAGAAACTTCTTATTTTAGAAATATCAAACAACACAGCCAAAGCTCAAGCACCTTTCGACCACACCTCTGATTTCCATTAGCTGCTGTCATCCGTTGGCTTTTTCTTCCTTCTCTGCATTTGCATATGTAAATAACTTTCAGAACTATAACTTCATAACTTGTCTTCTCAGTATGAATTAGATCATGCAGTGAGCTCTCGCTACATCTTTTTTTTTTTTTTTTTTTTTTTTGTGGTATGCGGGCCTCCCTCTGCTGCGGCCTCTCCCGTTGCGGAGCACAGGCTCCGGACGCGCAGGCTCAGCGGCCATGGCTCACGGGCCCAGCCGCTCTGCGGCATGTGGGATCCTCCCGCACCGGGGCGCGAACCCGGTTCCCCTGCATCGGCAGGCGGACGAGCAACCACTGCGCCGCCAGGGAAGCCCCTCTCGCTACATCTTTACTGAAGGATGCACGTGTCATTTAACTTTTCCTAGATCAGCATCTGTAGATCACACACGTTCCCGCGCCCCGGTGTGTGGTGTCCGTGTAGGCGGAGCACTCTGTGCAGGCAGACTCCCGCTGCTCAACTTTTAGTTTCATTCTGGTTTTTCACTAAACGAAGTCTTAGTACAGGCCTCCTTGTTTGGATCGCCAGGCTTAGCAAATAAGAATAAGAATACAGCGTACCCAGTTAAGTCTGAAAATTTTGAAATTTTTTAAAATTTGAAAAAACTGATTCATTGCTTACCTGAAACTCACATTTAAGTGGGTGTCCTTACAGTGTCTCCTCTGGTAACGCTCCTCCTTGTGCACATTTGCGAGTATTTGAATGCCTCACTCCTTTATTTATTTATTTATTTATTTATTTATTTATTTATTTTTTGCGGTACGCGGGCCTCTCACTGTTGTGGCCTCTCCCGTTGCGGGGCACAGACTCCAGATGCGCAGGCTCAGCGGCCATGGCTCAGGGGCCCAGCCGCTCCGCGGCACGTGGGATCCTCCTGGACCGGGGCATGAACCCGTGTCTCCTGCATCGGCAGGCAGACTCTCAACCACTGCGCCACCAGGGAAGCCCATTCCTTTATTTTTAAGGTCTCTATCGTCTGATTTTTTTTTTAATTAAAAAATTGTGATACAAAACATTTCATATATATACAAAAGTATAGACAATAACGTAACAAATATCCACATAACTGCCATGCATCTTTCCCAAGTCTTAACGTTTCACCAGGTTTATGTGAGTTTTTTTTTTAATAAAAGAAACAAAACGTTACTGGTGCGTGTGCACCCTCCAGGCCCACATGTCCTTCCACATGCCAGAGTAACCGCTGAGTTCGGTATTTATCATTCCTATATGTTCTTTTCTGCTTTTATATAGATGCTGTCATATGGAATACATATCATACTGTACATATTTTCAACTTGCTTTTTTGCTTAGCATTGTTTTTGAGATTTATCCTTGGGGATATGGGTGGCTCCCGTTCATGTGTCTTCAAGGCTGTGTGGAATTCTGTTGCATGAATATACTGTGATGTATTTATTTTGTTGATGAAGATGTCGGTTGTCGCCAATAATTCACTACTATGAACGGTATTGCAAATAATATCCTCATATCGTTATGCTGAGAATTTCTTTTCTAGGGAGCAATTTAGGAGCAGAATTGCTGGGTCATTTTCCCCTTACTGAACATAGTAAATGTGTTCTTCAAAGTGGCTGTGCCAGCTTGTGCCCCACTCATTTTGGTCAGATAGTTATGGTTTAGTCAGTGATTTACCATGAATGATATAAAATTGTCATTTTTAATTTGTATTTTCCTAGAGTGGGTGAACATTTTCTCATATGGCTCCTACATATTCTATATAATTTTTCTTTTCACTTATTTCTTTTTCTCTTTGATTTGCAGGGGTTCTTTATTTATTTTGGATATTAATCCATTGTCAGTTATGCATTTCTCACAGTGTGAGGCTTGTCTTTTCACTATTTGAGTGACCTTTGTAGTTACCAAAGTTTTTAATTTTTGGATAGTAAGATTCATCAGTCTTCTCTCTTACGGATTTTCGTATACACGTGTTTATTTCTTTAATAATTCCCTCTATTAAAATCATAAGGATAGTTTACATCTTCTTTGAAAAGTTTTAAAGTTTTGCTTTTCACATTTAATCTTTAATCCACCTAGAATCTGTTTTCATGCGAGGCAGAGCTCTAGTTTAATTTTTTGGTCCACAGTGATTACTGGGTATCTGCGTGCTATTGATTGAGTAGTTCATGCCTCGGCCACTGGTGTGTCATCAGTAGCTCTGTCACAGATTGAGTGCTCGTGGCTGAGAGGAACCCCCCCTCCACTTGGGTGCCAACGAGCCGCGAGGGAACCTCTAGGCCACTGCTGCTGCGCTCCGTGGGGTCTGTGGAGGTCCAGGGCTGTGTCCTGGCGTGGCTAGCTGCAACTGGCAGAGGCCGGAGCACTTGTGGCCCAGGTGCTCTCTCCTGACCACCGGGAATGCGGAGGAGATTCCCCTTTGATGCAGCCAAGTGCCCTGCCCATGTTTCCTTCCCATTTCCTGTCTCGTGGGCCTCACAGTCCCCAGGAACTGATTTCCCCGTGTCTTCCCTTCCCCATCAGCAGATGCAGAAGCAGGGCTCCTGATTTCCAGGGGTGTCTCCAGGGCCCTTTGCTTTCTTCCGCCCCGCCCCGCCCCAGGAACCGGTCCGCTCTGTGCCTGCGGTTACCACGGCAGCTGCAAGGAGGGTGGAATAAAGAGAGGGCCGTTCCATGCAGCCCCTGATGTGCCCCCCTTCACTCCGTGTACATCTTTCACACTGTACCTTCTTTTACTTGTTCATTCAGCCATCTGGCAAATATCTGATTGTGCCCTGCCAGCAAGGCCTTGGGCTGTGTACTCTGAAAAATTTAAGGAGCAGAAGTCATAATAAAGAGCTAACATTTTCGGAGTGTCTATCACGTGCCAGATCTCATGCTAAGGGTTTTTTTTTTTAAATACAGCTTTATTGAAATATAATTCACATACCATACGGTTCGCCCTTTAAAAGTGTATAATTCAGTGGCTTTTCATATAGGCAGAGTTGTGTAATCTTCACCACTGACTAGTTTCAGAATATTTTCGTCACCCCAAAAAGAAACCTTATATTCCTTAGCAGTCACTCCCCATCTCCCCCTGCCTCCAGCCCCTGGCAACCACCAATCTATTTTCTGTCTCTATGGATTTACCTTTTCTGGACATTTCATATAATTGTGCAGTATGTGGCCCTTTGTGACTGTCTTGTTTCACTTTGCATAATGTTGTCAAGGTTCATCCATGTTGTAGCATGTGTCGGTACTTCATTCCCTTTTTATGGCCAAATAGTATTCCATTGCATGGATAGATCACATTTTGTTTCTCTGTTCATCAGTTGATGGACATTTGGGTTGTTTCCACCTTTTGACACCAAAAATCCAAGTACCTTCCTCCATCTCATGGTTTTCTCCACATTAGAGAAGGTTCGATGCACGCAGCTGTCAGAAGGGAAGATCCTGGAAGAAGAGAGTTCGCTCCTGGCTAGTGTGGGCAGGGAGGCCTGGCAGGGTGGGACTTTGTCAGTCACCCCCTGAGTGACGAGAGGGAGCCACGGGGGCAAAGCCGGGGAGGCAGGAGGTCGCAGGAGGTCGCCGGGCAGATTAGGAAAGATGAGCTCAAAGAGGGAGAGCTCGGCCCGTGCTCTGGGACGTGAGTGGAGAGAACAGCCCGGAGGCTGAGGGAGCGGTGGCAGGCTCAGGACAGAGCCGCGCATTCGTTTCTCTTGCTAAGAAATATCAGACATTTCAGCTGAAGACCCCTGGCAGACTTGAGTCTCCAGTCAGGATTCAAAACAATAAAATGATGCAAATCAAATCAGAACCGAAAAGCAAGCATTCCTGGGCTCATCAGCAGATAAGTCAAAAGGCTCTTTTCACTTTATCGTTTTTAGAAAGCATTTGGGCACACCTCCTGTTAGGGATCCAGAAAGATGTTGTGCCCACACTGGTCTGAATAAGGGTTTAAGGGGCTCCACGGTTGGCTACTGTCTGACCTGGGCCAAGTGTGTGTGTTTCAGCAGAGGATGATCTAACACGTCAGGAGCCCTTTGAATGTTGCTCTTGTTTCTAGTGTCTGCCAGATATTTCCTTTGGAATGTCTGCAGAATTTCCTGGCCCCTTTTGATTGCTTTCTGTCTGGCAAGCACATCTTTGAATTGTGGGTTGGCTCTCTTTAAAACACCAGGGTGTGAACAGATTGACAAAAACCGGTGGTTAGCTGTCTTTCAAGAGCTACTCTTTGGGCAAGAGTACTTGATACTGACACTGAAGGACCTCTGACAGTTTTAAGGATTTACTGCACAGACCCTCTCCAAGGGACTTAGTTGGGGAGCTGATTTACAAAGTGTTTCTCGGGTTTAAATCCAGCATATCTTTAGTTCTCATCCCATCAAATGAAGTCTTTTAAATTGTTGTTTTTCTTTTTTTTTTTAATATTAAATTTAAAAAAATTTTTGTTTTTCTTATTATAAAAGCTATATAGAGTGAAAAGGTACAAACTTCCACTTACAAAATAAATAAGTCATGGGATGTAATGAACAGCATGGTGGCTGTAGTTAACGATACTATATCACATACTTGAAAGTTGCTCAGAGAGAGTAGGTCTCTAAAGGCCTCATAGCACACACACAAATTCTGTAAGTACGTATGGTAACGGATGTTAACTAGACTTACTGTGGTGATCATTTCATAGTGTATAGAATATTGAATCATTATGTTTTACAACTGAAACTAATGTAATATTGTATGTCAGTTATACCTCAATAAAAATAAATTTTAAAAAATAACATTAAAGAATACCCATAATCTCAACTGTGCAGAACCAAACAGTAGTTAATACTTTGCTTTGTATTTGTCTAGGTCCTTTTCTGTATAGATAACTTTTAAAAAACAAAATATGAGATTGTACTTTTTAAAAAAAATTTTTATTCAAGTATAGTTGATTTACAGTGTTGTGTTAGTTTCAGGTGTACAGCAAAGTAAATTGGATGGATATATATATATATATATATATATATATATATATATGTATATATATCTCCATTCATTTCCAGATCCTTTTCCCATATAGGTTATTACAGAATATTGAGTAGAGTTCCCTGTGCTACAGTAGGTCCTTGTTAGTTATGTATTGTATATACAGTAAGTTTGTATATGTTAATCCCAGTCTCCTAATGTATCACTTCCTCCCGCATTTCCCCTTTGGTAAATTTGGTTTTGAGATCTGTGAGTCTGTTTCTGTTTTGTAAATAAATTCATCTGTACCGTTTTTTGAAATTAGATTCCGAGATTGTTACTGTAGAAACCATTTTGTAACTTATTCTTTCCCCTGCACTTTCCATGTTAGTAGATAACCTGTCCTCAAAGTTGTTTGAAAAGGCTGCTGAGTCTTCTGTTGTAAGGGTGCCCTGTACTCATTAGAAATGTGTCACTCCCTCCCCACTTTTGCCGTTACACTGTCTAGACAGCACCCCTCCCCCGCTACCAGGCTCCAGTCCCGAGCCCCCCTCTCTGCCCCTGTCGCCCATCAGCCTTGCTCCCCCGTCCTCACAGCACCCCGCCAGCCCCCCGCACAGCTCTGTCTCCAGATCTCATGCCAGCATCTTCCTGTCACCTCCTCAGAGAGGCCCCCCCGGTCCCCCACCTGAGTGGCCTCTCCCTCCCCTCCCTCCCTCCCGGCAGTCACTGTCCCCATTACCCTCTTTTATATAAGATGCTTATTACCTCCTAAAATGATCTTATATATTTGTTTATTTGTCCAGCTGTTTATTGTGCGTCTTCCCCCATCTAGAGTGTGACCCCTGTGGGGTCAGGGACCGAGTCTGTCTTGTCCAACCCTCTGTCCTCTGCACCTCTTCAGTGTCTGGCACCCAGAAGCTCAGTATGAAGGAGCAAATGATGATCCACTCTTGTGCACAGAACTGATTATCTCCTCAGACTCTCTGCCCAGAAGTGGAATTCCTTGGTCACAGAGCATATATATCTTTAAGGCTTTTGATATGCAGCACCAAATGAATGTAATTTAAGGCTGTGCCACTTAGTACTCATTTCAGGAGCAATTGGTGTGCCCATTTCCCCCTTATATGGATTCTCTCATACGCTTTTTGGTAAAAAGATTCCCCCCCACACACTTAATAAATTATGGACATAATTCTATATACAGACATACTTCATCCTTTCTAAGAACTGAATATGTGTTCCATTACATAGACATACCATAATTTGTTTAGCCAAGATCCTTTTGTTCCTCAATTTCCTCATCTGTAAAATCAGGTAGTAACTGAGTATTACTTACAGTAACTCATAGGGTTGTTGTGTTAAATGAGTGACTTACACTAACAATTTGAGAATAAAATACTTAGGGCAGGTCCTGGCACATAGAACACACACAGTAAACGTTAGGTGTTGTCACGATCCTCGCAGCGTGGAGAATGCAGTGGAATAGATCGCAGGGTAGGGTCGTCGATATGATGATGGTGCAGCATCTCTCATAAGTCCAGGCATCTCTCCATCGGGGTCCTGAGCATATGAACCCAAGTGTGTTTTCTTCCTAGGTCTGCCTGCTTGGGCACTCCTTGGTCCTTGTGTGACAGCATCCTCTAGTACCTTTTCCTCCACCTCCCCCTGTGTGTGTGAGCTCAGGTATCCCCATGTCCTGCAAGTTAAAGAATGTAATTAGAACACTAGGCCTTGCCTGAATGTACAGGACCTTTTAAAACCATTAGGGCTATTAGCTTAAATTTAAGTCTCACAAAATAAGTCAGTCATTTCACATTACAATTAGGTTGTTTTCTTCTCTTCTTCTGTCATCAAAGCGAAGCTCTGCAGACCCACGTGCTTCCAGAAGTGTTCTCAAGCCCTCTCTTCCCTGCAGCATTCAGCCTGAACCTGTGCCATGTGCCCCCAGCTGCCTTTCACTGTGGCATTGCTGGTGCTTCTTTAAAGTGGCCCTGGGTGGTTCTTTGTGTTTGGGTCCAGGGAGGCCTGCACGTGGCTTCTCAGCTGACCCAAAGGCAGGGCCCACGGGTGTCCTGGTTTTGACCTGGGAGGTTGACTGTCCTTCCCTGGACCGTGTGGGGGGCTCTGCTTGCTGGGTGCTGAGGGGGGAGAGGCAAGGTGCAGGGAGACCCACCTCTGCTCTGACCAGTGAATGACTTTGAGTTTACAGAGGTTCTCCAAGCCTCATCTTCTCATCTGTAAACTGGGTAGTCAATAGTACCCATTCCATTGGGTGGTTGGGAGGATTCCCTGAGAAACTGCACATAACCTGCTTCGACCAGAGCCTGGCAAACAGTAAGTACTCGGCAGCAATTCCTGCCCCCGCACCTGTCCTCAGACCGGGAGGGTCTCCTACATTTAACCTCAGGATTCCTTCACACGGGCTTGCCCCATAAGCCAGCTGCAGGTAGCCAGCCCCGCTCCCCGCGGGCCGTCAGGGCTTCCTGAACACACTTTTCCCTCTGGGACTGCTGCACGTCGGTGCAGAATTTGACCTCTGAGCTTGAGCCCGAGAAGGAAGGAAGTCGGCGGCCTGGGCTGCGTGAGGCAGAGGCTGAGCCCGCCCTGGGCAGGCAGCTTGTTCACGTCCTGGCATTGGTTCTGCAGGGCTGGGGGCTGCCACTCGCCGACACTGGCCTCGGGGCTGCAGCCCCTCCTCATCCTCGTGTTAGCTCTGGCGGACTCCGGCAGTGGAGAAGGCGCATGCAGCTTTCAACATCGTCACGCATCGGGGCACACCACAGAGATGCCTAGAACTGAGGTCATGTGCCTGTAGGAACATCCCTGATGGTCCTGATAGTAATGGTTCCTCTAAAAGGAATGATACACCCATACTGTCTTCCATGGGACATTTTCCCAGCTCTCTGATTTTTTGAAATTAAAATTTGTTTTTCTTTTTAACAAAGTGATACACATACAGGTTAAAAAATCAGAGTACTAAAAGGCTTATAAGAAAATATAGCTGCCCCCAGCCATGTCCCTGCCCGCTCTCCGTTTTTCACTCCCCAGAGGCGGTTACTTTCAACTCTTCTAGATTTTTTCACTTCTGGTACTTCGTCTCCATATTTCTAAATAATGTGTTTATACTGCTTATTTCTGGATCTACCTATCCTCACGTTTAGTTTTCTCATAATCTCCCCCTATCAGGCAGTATCACGATTTTTGGTAAATTAGTGGGCAGTGTTTACACATGTAAACATTGGGTACCACTGAATCAAGTAACGCACCAGGACTAGAGCCTCTTTCTTGTAACCCTTTCCTTTTCTTGGAATTAGTTCTTGACTTGTTTCTTTCATTTGCCTTATTGTCTAGGTGCCTACTGATTTTTATACAAGAATTTAACATTTTTCTTTAAAATTTTCAAGCTAGTCACTAAACGATGTTTTCAAACAGCTTTACGCCTCTGTTTTTAATTTTGTAAATGCTCCAGTACGTCTGTCACGTGCCGTCTGTATCTCTTCCCAGCGCTGGAGTACAGTCCCGTACTCCCTCCTCCCTCAGAGACGGCCGCACCTCTCTTTGTTCCACGACCTTCTCTCCTTTCCCTCCTGTCCAGGCCCTGCCCGGCGGACGGGCCACCGCCGTCCCCTGGCTGTCCTGTGTGGGATCTGTTCCTGGAGCTCAGGGTTTCCTCTGTATTGATTCAGTCCCCAGCCGTGCTGATGCATCCTCCTGTAGGTTCAAGGGTGGGCAGGGGATGAATTTAGTAAATTGGTGCACGGCCGCAAAGGTCTTTGTCCTACCTTCATGCTTACTTGATGTTGGTTTAGGTGGAGAATTCCAGAATTCCTCGGAATTTTGGAGAGGTTGTTCTCTTAGTTTCCAGTGTTGCTGGTGAGAAGTCTGATGCATTCTGATTCCATTCCTCTGCACGTGGCCTGTTATTTCGCTCTGGAAGTTTTAAAGGTGGTTTCTTCATCCCAAATTTGGTGGGATTCTCCATTGCTTTGCTTTGGGGTGGGGCTCTTTTATTCCCTGTGCTAGAACTCTCAGGACCTCTTTAAGGTGGAGGCTCACCTTTTGTTCCATTTTTTATTTCTCTTTCTGGAAATTTCATTAATTGGATGTTGTATTGATTCTTCAGTTTTCTTAGTTTTTTTCCCCTTGAGTTAACCTCTTCATCTTTGTATTTTACTTTCTGGAAGATTTCTTCAACTTTCTATTCCAATATATTTCTTTTTTTTTTTTTTTTTAATTTATTTATTTTATTTATTTTTGGCTGCATTGGGTCTTCATTGCTGCGCGCGGGCTTTCTCTAGTTGCGGCGAGCGGGGGCTACTCTTCGTTGTGGTGCACGGGCTTCTCATTGCGGTGGCTTCTCTTGCTGTGGAGCACGGGCTCTAGGTGGGCGGGCTTCAGTAGCTGTGGCGTGTGGGCTTCAGTAGTTGTGGCTCGCGGGCTCTAGAGGACAGGCTCAGTAGTTGTGGTGCACGGGCTTAGTTGCTCCGCGGCAGGTGGGATCTTCCCGGACCAGGGCTCGAACCCGTGTCTCCTGCATCGGCAGGCAAATTCTTAACCACTGCGTCACCAGGGAAGCCCTCCAATATATTTCTTGAATTTTTTATTTTAGCTGTAAGTTGTTTATGTCTAAGCTCTTTACGTTGTCTCAAATTGTTCTTTTTAAAATGTTTTTCACAATATTCTGTTCTTGTTTGGTGGTTGCAATGTAGTCACTCATCCCTCTGAAGATATTAATTATAGATTTGGTTGGTTGTTCCTTAGCCTTCACTGTTTCCTCATATTATCTGTGCTATTTTCAAGTTCCCCTTTTCCTAATAATTTGGGCCCTGTCTTTCCTATTTGAGACTCCCCCCGGTGCCTGCTGACCCTTTGTTGTCAGGTAAGAGTGCGGCCCTAGCTCCTGGGCTCAGAGCCCCGCGGTGGAGTAAGGCCTGATGACCTGCGGGCTGCACAGTGGGTGATGGAGCAGGGAGCTGGCTTCTGTAACAGGAGGCCACAGAGCCTGTGGGGGCTGGTCCTCTCTCTGCAACTCTTTAGTTTCTCCAGAGATGCATCCTTTAATTTCCAGCATTTGGAGGGTACACCTGGCTGCCGAGGTGCCAGAAGCAGGGAGGAGGGTGAGCCTGGAGGGGGCCACCATTCAGTCACCGTTCACTGTGCATAGTTACCCCCTGCTTTCACTCTGGAGTCTTAACTTCCTCCTTCACCTGCTTCCCCATCAGTCTGGTGTTCTGGAGCCCTGAGCCCTACTGGTCCCGTTTCTGCAGAAAATACTTCTGAAACAGGGGTAGGGATCTGGGAGTCTAATGGCTTTGTTTATAGGCCTGTTCCCGTCTGCCTGTCTCAGCCCTAAACTCGCACCCACCCACCTCCAGGCCCTCCGCCCTCATCCCAGGGGTATCTGGTGGCTCCGGGCCCTGGGGCGTCCGTCACCCCCTCCACTCTGCTACACCCCAGACCTTCCACTTCCCACACCTCCACACATCCAGTGGCATCTCTCTCGTGTTGTACTCCTCTCTTGCTCTTTATTTTAGTGGCCCCAATACTTCCTCCACTTTGATTGTCATCTTAGAAGAATATTGGCAGAGAAGAGAGATAAACCCATGTGTCCATTCTGTCACTGCCCGCCTACTCCTCCGCAGAGGCAGCTCCTGTACCGGAGAAGATGCGAGAAAGAGAGGGAGGGTATGTGAGTGTGAGTGTGTGAGAGAAGAGTGTGTGTGTGAAGCCCTGTGACAGACACTCTGGGGGCGCTGCAGCCAGCAGCAGCATTGGGCATACTCTAGTCATTTGGGGAACAAGGCAGGGTACAAAGAAGAACCGAAAGAATAAGTGGCCTTATTGTTGAAATGGGGATGTGGCCTCAGAGTGGTGATTTTGAAGCAGATACATACACTCAGCTCAAGGGATTAAGTCCTGGAAATTTCATTTTTTAGAATTCTTATTACCTCACTCCAGGAGTTGGCAGGGTCCTTGGTTTTTCACACTTCGCTCCAGATTGACTGGCTGATTCTTTCATTCATTCCTTCAGCAGGTTTTGGTGGAGTCCGTATGTATCAGGCAGTATGCTTAGTGCAGGGGATAAATGGCCATCAGGCATCGTCCTCGTCCCGGTGAAGCTTTAGTCCAGTGGCGGGGCAGTAGGGGCAGGTAAATGTTAATCACACAGGTACCCTGATTTGTGTCTGAAGACCAGGACCAGTCCCAGAGATGGGGAAGGAATCCCAGAGGACCGGAGGTTGGAGCTGAGCCCGATGTGACAATGCAGGGCTTTTCGAATCCTGACGTAGTGTGGTATCACTTTAAATATCTGTTTTGCTGTCAGACCAGACATCCTCATGTTTAGTGTAGACCTGTTGGCACTGGCTTTGTGGGGGTCCTGAGTGAGCACTGAGGCACGTCTCATGCGTTATCCCCTCTGTCCCCGCAGCGCCCTCAGGTTAGGGGGCTTGCTTAAGCATTGGGGTGTCAGGTTGGGGTCTGCTGTGCCTAGAGCACTGCTTCCTCCTCCCCCTGCAGCCTCCCATCCTGGGACTCAGGTCTGAGCTCACAAGGGCAGAGTTCAGACGTGAACTTCTGCAGGGGCGCCCATGTAGCCACCTGCCACATTTACCTTGTAGCTCATCTAACTTGGGATGGGAAGAGTTTAGGTTAGTCAGCACCTTCACGTGCCTGGGTTGTAAAGAAGCTTCTGGGTACTTCTTATCGCTCCACGGAGGGCAGGGCTGCGAAGGCCCAGGCTGTTACCCCAGGGCCACTTCCCTAGTCCGGCTGTGAGCCAGGCCCGGGCCTTCTCACTCGGTGCTTAGCAGTGGAGCCGGCCGCCAGTGTAGATCCGGCCTGCGGGCCCCAGGCTGCGGGCGGCTGTGCTCTGCCCAGATACACACGCACACGCACTCACACTCACACTCACACACTCCCCCGCCCCCTCTCTTTCTCTCCGTCTTCCTCTCTCGCACCCTCACCTCCCTCCACACCTCCCCTTGGCTGGGGTTGGAGGGCGATCCACATTTTCACTTCACTGCAAAGGAGTCGTGGCCTCAGGGCAAAGCTGGGCCTTTGGTTGTCTGTGTTGAAGGTTTCTCAGGAGCGGATTGGAGGACTGTAACTGCTGCGATGGGAAGGAGAGAAGGGGGCCCCTGAGGAAGGAGCAGGTCCACTGCCTGCTTCCTCCCTTTGCACTCCTGCACCCGCCTCTTTATACTACCAAGGTGTCTTCTCATTCAGAAAAGGGAAAATTCTAGCAGTGGGTGAGAGGAGGGAATCATCATTTTCAAACCCTGGAAACAATAGCCCTGATTTAGGGTGCATAACGCCCCTGGGTGGAATTTCCAGTTGCCTGGAAAGCCCTTCTGAACCGCCTGCCTTTTCCGTGGGAGGTTGGACACAGCTCTCTTCCTTCTGAGTCCCAGCCTGTGGTCCCACAGCCTTTGAGTGTTCTGCGGTCTCTCTATTTTTAAAAATTTATCAAAAATAATGCATTTATTATAGAGAAACCACATAGGTTCCCTTATTTCTTTGTTCCTATAGCATCTTTTCACATTGTAATGGTTCTGAAATTGGGATGCATCTTAAAATAGGTTTGTGCATTTTGATATGATATTTCTTTTTTTCCTGAAGGGGTGTTCTTTAAATCCATGGGTGATTCCCAAATGACTACATCTTAGAACTGAGGAAATACAATAAAAGTACAGTTTGGGAAACAAAAATCTTTCAAACATGGAACCCATGGGAGAAAACAAAGCAAAAGGGATCCTTGGGAGTGGGAAGTTGGGGCCACTGCTTCAAATTTCATGTTTTCCGAGAAACTTTATGTATGACCGTTACGGGGGGAGATGTGGACAAGGCCTGATCCTGTTCCGTCGTGTTTCTTTCTGTGAGGGTGACATACTTGGAGCAGACGGTCCCTGAGATTGTCCCTGTACCACTCCTCCTTCAGATTTCAGGTCAGACATATCTGCGTATTTAGAATAAGGACCTTTCTTTTCCCTTTGTTGCACTTGCTAATTTACGATCCTTGGGTTTGAAAGAAGCCATTTTTCTTTTGCCAGTTGGCCTTGGG
>NC_041222.1:1128064-1130879 GCF_002837175.3 Physeter macrocephalus
GGGACATTTGTACCTTAAGACCTGGAGATGAGAAAACAACCAGAGAGCCCTGTGCATTAAGCCTGCTCAGTGAAATAAAGGGAGGCATGAAAGCATAAGGCCAGAACAGGAGAGAAAGGAAAATAAACAGGCTAGTTTGTGGTAGAGCTGATATTCAAACCCAGATCCACAGCTGAGTGAAACCAAGGCTGGCACTTCGTGTCTGTGTGCTGGGGAAGGGTGGGGAACAAAAGAATCTCTGTCTTGACCATCTCTTTCCTGTTTGTTTCCTCAGAAAAAGTCTGCTCCCTCAGTCAGAAGACACCTGTGTCCACTGTCCCTTGACTGCTACTGATTTTTCAAAAAGAATAGATCGAAGTGCTTAACCCCATTTATTACAGGAACGATGGGGGTGGTGGAGAAAATAAGGGTTGGCTACTGCCTTTCAGAGTATTAACTAGTGCCTGGACATAGATTCTTTATCAATTCTTTCTTCCCTTCCTCCCTCCTTCCCTCCCTCCTTTCTTTCCTTCTCTCTCTCAAGCATGTATTCATTCATTCATGGATGCATTCATTCATCATTGTTTCTTAACCAAACACCATCCAGGAATCCTGAGAGCTATCAGACAGTCCTCAGTTCAAACCCTGGCTGCTAAAGCCTTGACCAAGGCGGTGCATCTCACTGGGTCTACTTCCTCAACTCTTAGATGGAGATAATAAATACCCCCTTGCAGGCCAGTAGGGAGGAGTAGAGAACACAGCACAGCCGGATTTGGGGCTCTGGACGTGTGGGTCCCACCCGCCCCTACTGCCCCACTGCTCCAGGGCTCAGGGTGCAGACCTGTTTCAGCTGGAAAGAAAGGGGTGGAGAGTGAGACCAAGTTCACTGTTGCACGCGGTCCCCACTCCCCCACCCCTCCCCCTGCTGTGTGCAGGCTGGTGCTGAGACAAAGCAGCCTCCACCATGACTCCGCCTCCCAGACACGCCGCTTCCTCCTTTCCCCGCCCCCCGCCGGAGGAGTCTGCTCAGTCCCATTGTTTCCTTCCGTATCTGGTTTCGTGACAGTTTTAAAGACACCAGCATGCCAAAGAATTCACACCGGAGCCAGCCCGGCCTCAACTGCCGTCCTCTCACCGTCATCGCCAACATATGTTTAACCCGCTGTTCTCCCGCTTTTGTAAACACGCTGTCTTCTTTCAAATCCCAATATGCTCCTTCCCCTCTCCTTTCAAATCCTGCCTGCCAGCCACATGCCTGGTCAGATTTCAGAATCACAGGCACACACAGGATAGGACTCACATGCACAGAGACCCAGAGGTGAGCAGATCCCATTCCCCAGGCCCCCCACCTCCCAGATTTACAACATCCTGGATTACGGACCAACTGACGGACACACGACACAGGCAGGTTAACACAGAACACTGTCAGAGTCTATCAATTCAGGCACACCGAGAGACGCAGGAGCCTGGCCTCACAGACTCACAGTCTCTGAAGGTCAGACACTCAGACGGACACAGACACTGACAGAGAACCACAGGTGTGCAGTCATGCGACCAGAGGGACCCACAGAACAGCCATGCATTCACAGACATTATTACGGGCCGAATCGTGTTCCCCCGCAAATTCACATGTTGAAGTCCTGACCCCCAGTACCTCAGAACAGGACTGTATTTGGAGACTGGGCTTGAAGGGGATAATTAAGGTCAAATGAAGTCACTGGGTGAGCCCTAATCCAATACTGACTGGTGTCCTTATAAGAAGAGAAGATTTGAACACAGATGCACACAGAGGGAAGACGGAGTGAAGACACAGGGAGAAGACAGCCGTCTGCAAGCCACGGGGACAGGGCTCAGAAGGAACGGATCCTGCTAACACCTTGATCTCAGACATTCAGCCTCCAGACTATGAGAAAATAAATTTCTGCCATTTAAGCTACCCAGCCTGTAGTATTTCATTATGGCAGCCTAAGAAACAGACATGGAGACCACGGTTGACCGCCAACCGTCCCCCAAACACCACCCCAGGCAGCCTTGCACAGAATCCCCAGTGAGCACATCACACACGCATAGACCAGAAGCCCACTTCCTGCTGGTGAGCCCCCTTCCTCCCAGCCCCTTCCTAAACACAGGGACTGAGTTTGGTCCCATCTCTCAGCATCACCAAGACGCAAGAGGAGAGGGTGCCCAGGGACTTTCCTCATGGGCCACGTGGATGATAATAGCTCACACATACTGAGTCCCAACTGTAGGTTCAAAGCGCTGTCCCAAACACTTTGCAGGTATTAACTAGCCTAACCGTCTCAACAATTCTTTGAGGTGACATCAGGTAACTTGCCTGAGATCACACAGCCAGCAAAAGCAGCAGAGTTGGGGCTTGAATTGGAGCAGACTGGCTCAATCCTAGCTCTGAACCATAGGGCAATCTGCCACCACAATCAGAGACAGGCCCAAATTATAGAAGAACTCGAATGCCTGGTCAAGAAGCAAGTGAGCCCAAATGCTTTCCCCAGAGCACAGACTTTCCCTGGGTCTTGAGGCCCTAAGCAAAACCCTGAGCTTAGGTCTGACAAAATAATTTGCAGGGCCCATTGCAAAATGAAAACATGGGCCCCTTGTTCAAAAAGCAGGGGAAAAGTGCAATAAAAAATATTAAAATACAAAGCTTTTTCCTTTCTTCAGTGGTGTATCTCTTGACTTTTAATTTTTTTTTTTTTTTTCGGTACGCGGGCCTCTCACTGTTGTGGCCTCTCCCGTTGCGGAGCACAGGCTCCGGACGCGCAGACTCAGCGGCCATGGCTCACGGGCCCAGCCGCTCCGCGGCATGTGGGATCTTCCC
>NC_041222.1:1130939-1200609 GCF_002837175.3 Physeter macrocephalus
AACCCGCGTCCCCTGCATCGGCAGGCGGACTCTCAACCACTGCGCCACCAGGGAAGCCCCGACTTTTAATATTTTTATTTGCTAGTTAATGCCACGCTAGGTGAAGAAATAATTTAAAATTATTAGCATGAATTGTATTTTATATTTTGTAATGCCAGTCTTAAGTGCATATATAAGAACATTTAACTCATATGCAGAATCACCAAAATTACATACATATTTGGTAGCTCACATAGACTGATATATTTCTTCTTATCAGAATAATAGGAACACTGCACAAAACAAACTCAACTGTTTTTATTTCTTATTTACTTCTTGATATGCACATTCTCTTAGCATTGTCTACCCTGAGCTTACTGAGGAGTAAGGAAGTATCAAGAAGGAAAGGAACTATGGTTGCTCTATCTTTCCTTTCCTTCGTGTCACCGTTTACAACCTAAGTGCTTGGCTAATACCGGAAAGGAGCAAAGGATGTGATAGGGTTGCGCTTGGTAGTTCATATTTCTTAGAATACAATTGCCTTCTTTCTACGTTCCAAGCAAATTCTTATTTGAAGGGAACGTGTGACCACTCGGGGCTGTGGGCACCTTCTAGTTGCTTGAAGTCTCACTGGGCTCCCACACATTGTGGGTCACTGCAGACACTATACACCAACAGGGAGGCAAGGGACAGTGGACGTAAATATTGTGCGTGTCTCCTCTGCTCGTGTGTGTGCCTCCTCATCCCACTGGACTAAAAATAGGATGGGCATTTGGACATGGGGGTGGGGAGGGGTTTCTTCTGCTCTCCAGGGCCAAGACACTGAGGTGAGGGCAGAGGGTGGGTCTGATCTCAGGTGGCCTTGGCCTGCAGTGGCTTGAAGCAGGATTTTGTTTCCCACTGAAGTCAGGCTGAGGCAGTGAGAGCACCGAATCCTAGCCACTAGACCAGTGGCCAGTGACAAGGCCCTCGCCCGTTGGCTTTGTAGAAATGAATTCCCACAAAGAGACGGAAAGTAGTGAAACAAGTAAAGTGTTTATTAGGAGGAAAAAGGGTACCTGTGAATAGACTCACACGGGTGGACTCAGAGAGAGTCACGCCCTCGTAGCAATTTGAATCACTTACATGGGGCATTTCTTCCAGGTTTCCTCTGGCCAATCATCTTGTTTGCCTGCTTCTGAGTCCATATTTGGTTCGTCTCAGGGTCCTCCTGTGTGTGAGCATGCATCTCTTAGCCAAGATGGATTCTAGCGAACAGGCCTGTGGGTAGGTTGACATCACCTACTATGGAGTGACGCCCCTTCCTTTTGACCTCCTAGGAGCCTTTCTGCACATGTGTAGCTGGGAAGGTCTCCTTGACCTCGAGAACGAGGAATATGTGGTCTCTTTATCTTTTATCTGGGAAGGGCTCAGCTCCTCTCTGCTCCTGTCCCCCCACAAGGGACAAGCTCCAGCTGCTCAGCCGGGCCCGTCTATCTCCTGCCTCAGCTCTAGGCTCACAGGATGGTGAAAGTCGGAAACCCCTCCTAGGCTGACAGTGTGAGGTGCAGGGAGGTGGGGGAGGTGCTGCCAGAAGGTAGGCCAGGGTGTGTCCCAGAACATCTATATAAATAGGAGCCGGTGTGAAGCAGAGACTGCTCTGTGACCACCAAGCCAGTTTCTCTTCCCAAGCACACAGCTAGACAAGAGTTCCCAGCCTCCCTGGCAGTTAGGTGGGACCATATGACTAAGTTCTGGCCAAAAGAATGTGAGGTATGGTCACTTCCGAGCCTGGCCTCTACAAGTCTCCCAAGCAATCCTCCATGCTGCCTCTTGTATCCTACTCACCAGGCAATTGCAGAGGAAGACAAGTCACCACAAGATGATACAACCGGAACATGAACGGGGCCTGGGCCCCTGAGTGACTGTGTGGAACAGAGCTTCCCCTCCCCCACCATGCACGTTGAATTGTGACGTGAGCGAGAAGTTAATTTTTGTTGTGTTAAGGCACTGAGATGGTGGTGTTGGTGTCAGTTACAGCAGTGACCTTCTCCGGACCGAGCCACAGTTCCTGCTCCTGTTTCACCCCTTGCACCTAAAGAATAATTGCCCATCAGTGGTGGTGATGCCAGTGGGGAAGGGGGTTCACCAGCCAGGTACCCTGTTTTTCTCTTTAAAAATAATTCATTTTCAATCACACAAGCAGTCCATAAATACCTTCTTCTTTTTCTTGTCTGTAAAAGCTACAGAAATATTGACAATACAGTACAAGTCCCCTTTGTTTTTTTGTTTTTGTTAATGCTTACTTTGCACGTTGTATTTCAGAACTCAAAATGAGTCTTTTTTTTAAAGATTTATTTCTTATTTATTTATTCTGCATCGGGTCTTAGTTGCAGCATGAAGGCTCCAGGGCACGTGGGCTCTGTAGTTGTGGCGCGCGGGTTCCAGAGCATGTGGGCTCCGTAGTTGTGGCACGCAGGCTCTCTAGTTGAGGCACGGTGAGCTCAGTAGTTGTGGCACATGAGCTCGATAGTTGTGGCGCACAGGCTTAGTTGCCCCGCGGCACGTGGGATCTTAGTTCCCTGACCAGGGATCGAACCCGCATCCCTTGCACTGGAAGGCAGATTCTTTACCACTGGACCCCCAGGGAAGTCCCTCAAGTCCCCTCTGACTCCTTCTCCTTAACCCTACTTGTCTACCATCTTCCCACCACCACCACCACACAAGGTCCTTTCCCACAGTTGCTACTCTTATTCCCCTTTGAATCATCCTTGCAGATATTTTATGCGTTTATATCTCTTAAAAATTATCGTGTATATTTGTTTCTCTGTCTCTACATTAAAAAGTTTCCTGCTTTATGTATTTTTTGCCACTTGTTTTATTCACCCAAGAATATCCTTTCATGTTATGTCATATATTTATCTCATTCTCTTAAACAGTTGCATAGTACCTCATAGGATGGCCATGCTATGGTTTATTTAGCTAATCCCCTGTTGATGGATATTTAGCTTTTCACCAATTTCTTTCTCTTCCAGACAGTACTGCAGTAAACATCCTTACACAGGCCTCCTTGTGCACGTGTGCAAACGTTTTCTCTAGGGGGGATACTACCAAGTAGACTTGTTGGCCTTCAAAGTGGTTGTGCAGATCTGTACTGCCATCAGCAGTATTCAAGAGTCCCTATTTCCATACATGCTCACTAACACTTAATATCAAACTTCATTTCTTTTTTTTTTTTGCCAATCTGATGAGTGAAATATAGTTCATGGTAGTTTAATGTTTTATTTCCTTGATTACTAGTGAAACTGAACATTCTTCAAGTTTATTGGCCATTTGAATTTCCTTTTCCATAAATAGACTTTTTTTTTTTATCATTTGTGGAGTGCTCTATTGGGCCATTTGTCTTTTTCTTATTGATTGGCTAGAATTCTTTATTTATTCTGGATGCTAATCCCTTATCTGTTATATAAATTGCAAATATCTTCTCCCAGGCTATTACTTGTTTTTAGCTTGTTTATGGTGTCTGTTGTCATTTGGAAGGTCTACATTTTAGTGTAGTGAGCTCTGTCAGTTGTTGGTTTCATGCTGCTTGCTCTTGGCCAGTCTGTTTGCAGCAGTGACATGGTGAGGCAGGGAAACACAGGCCCTCCCTCTGATGGACAGATCCACTTTTCAGATCCTCTTTGCGAGACAAAAGTGACTCCAATGGATGCTTGCTGAGGATCTCAACTTAAGTTGGGGTGAGTGGGGAGCTTTAGGGGCAGATGCTGTCAGGAGAGAAGAAAGACACTCTTTCTGCTCCTGGGAGATGGGGTCTGAGAGTCAGTGGAATGTTAAAAGGTGACTTTGTTTTTTATCTTCTATGCTAGTTAAGCCAGACATACGGTTTCTACTCCAAGTTCTCCATGATCTGGCCTCCCTTTTTCACGTTCATTGTTAACTACTCCCCTTCATGTTGCCTTCACCCCAGTTACGTCAAATTCTTTACCAAACCAAAATCATACTTTCTGCCTCTAGCCCTTTAATACGACTCCTTGGCTTTCAAGAGATAGTGACGGCACTTATTCTGAGCCAGGCTCTGTGCTAAGCTTTTTGCATATCATCTTATCAGTCAGGATGAGCCAGCTATGTTGCAGTAACAACTCCAAAATGCCAGGGTCTTATAATGGCCAAAGTCTATTTCCCACTCATGCTACCTGCATGAGGTACATTGGCTGTGGCTTGGAAACATATTTTCCTTCTTCCAGGACCCAGGCTTCTGGAGCCTCTTCTGTCTGGAACACTGCTGGTTGTGGTAGTCATTTCAGCAAGAAAGAGTGTGGCAAAGCACAAACTAGCTCGTAGAGCTTCTGCCTAGAGTGACGTGTCACTTTCACTCACGTTTCATTAGCCAAAGTAAGCTGCATGGCCAAGACTGACTTCAAGGGGCTGGGACATTGGTGGCCAACACAATCATCTACCCTGGCCTGCCCTTCTGGTCAATCACATAGACAATCTCCCCACCCCCACCCTACTTGTAGAACCTTCTGGCCTGTAGGCAAGCAAGCCAAGTCCCATCCAGACACCGGCTCAAGCTCAAAGTCCAAGATTCCTGTGCGATGCCTGGAATTCTCTTCATCAGAAGGAAGAGAGAACTGACTTGCTTTGGTTCGGAGATCTATGAACCAAAACGACCAGCTACCTGCCACCCACAGGCCCAATGTGCTGTAGTGAAATGGGACGGGGAGTCACAGAGAAACACTTCCACTCTGAAGAGCCAAGAAGAGGAGCACATGGCAGTCACAGCTCTGTAGATTCTGAAATCAGTCTGGGCACACATTTCCAGGGGTCTATTCCCTGGGCCTCGGGAATGTTCCTTGATTAGGCCCCAATTCCATCTCCTGGGAGGAATGCCCTGGTCCAGTATTCCCTGTGGCTCTTGGATCTTGGGGAATCCCTTCTTTTCCGAAGTTGAACCATATGGAAATCCACTTTAATGGATCAAAATGTCCATAAAACACTGAATTGAATATTGACAATTTCATACGGCTCAACCTTTCCTCTTCCACATATGATGAGAGCCTTAGAGAACATGCCCCGTTTGGGGATTGAGCAGATTTCTCCACCGTTTTTCTTTCCACGAAAGACTGGAGCCCAAAAGGTGGTTGCTTTTTTTTTTTTTTTTTTTAATAAATTTATTTATTTATGCATTTTTGGCTGCATTGGGTCTTCGTTGCTGCACGCGGGCTCTCTCTGGTTGCGGCGAGCGGGGACTACTCTTCGTTGCGGTGCGCGGGCTTCTCACTGCGGTGACTTCTCTCATTGTGGAGCATGGGCTCTAGGTGGGCGGGCTTCAGTAGTTGCAGCATGCAGTAGTTGTGGCACAGGGCTCAGTTGCTCCGCAGCACGTGGGATCTTCCCGGACCAGGGATCGAACCCATGTGACCAGGGATCGAACCCATGTCCCCTGCATTAGCAAGTGGATTCTTAACCATTGTACCACCAGGGGAGTCTCTTTTTCAACAATCTCTTTTACACCAGGCTGGTGTTCTTAATGAGGAGGGTATCAGCGAAGAGTAACACTATCTACTTCATTATTTCATTGACTCCATACCACAAGTTTCTGAGATAAATGCTTTTACGATCTCTATTTTACAGATACAGAAACTGAAGCTCAGAGAGGTTAAGTACTCTGTCCAAGGTCACACAGCTAATATGTCTTTGAGTGAGAAGTCAAATTTAATTGCACTGCTACAATGCCTCTTCAAACAGAAAAGAAAAAAAAAAAAACCAACTTTTATCATAAGGCTACAGATGGGCTGGGAGCTGAGGCATCCGAGGCATCTTTCCAATTCCTTGTGCTTAGTTATAATTTCCACTTTGCTGTGCAATGATATTTTCATCATGGAACTCTCAGCTTTGGCTCTCCTGCCTATTCTTCCATGTCTCTTCAATCAAACACCCAGGAGAGGAAATCTGTTTGGCCCAGCCATAGGTCTTAGGTCACTGGCCAGCCTATGACTGGCTCTTATTGGGTCAGACACTCTCCCCTGGTCAAATAGCTCAGGCTAAGGTTATGAGATACAAAACATGGCTTCTAGGGCACAAGACATCAAGGGGAATGATTTTTATCCTTCATAAATACTTTCACACATGCTGTTCCTTTTGCCTGGAATTACCAAGTTCTGGCTATATCCAGCAGTAATGTACCTTAAGGAACTCTCATTACATGAGCTGTGCTATAAATACAGTTAAGCTTCACAACAAACACATGATGTAGTCACTATTGAAACCAAGCAGGGCTCTGTGGGGCTCGTAAGTATGGAAGCCTTTCTGTCCCCCGTTTCTTGACTCCGACCTCTGTGACCTTCCCTGAGTTCCGAAGGGCAGATTGGAACAGCTGCTTATCCAGGAAGGGAAGCGATAGGATGCAAAGACAAGGGAGGGGCCGCCAAGAAACAACAGTGTAGTCTTGGGGCAGGGTCCTGGTTCCCCTCAAGGGATACACATAACTTTAAGCCCTTTATAGAATTAAAACCCAGCAAATGGAAGATGTCAGCATTCTTCATAGAAGACCACCTGAGGCCAGACTAAAGGAATAGGACAAGCTCGTTAAAATTACCTGAGATGAGATTAAAGGAATGCAGGCCCTGCACACACCCTAATCTTATCAGCAACCCCACCCTTGAACCATTGCCATGAAACTCCTCACCGAACTCCCCTGGGTTAGGACACATAGTTTTCCAGGGCATAAGCCCGCTGTGTCCCCCTTTGCCTGGCAAAGCAATGAAGCTATTCTTTTCTACTTCACCCAAAACTCTGTCTGTGAGATTTGATGAGGCACCAGTGTAGAGACGCCAAGCTTTCAGCATCACTATCATTAGCCCCATTTTAAAGACCAGGAAGCTGAGGCTCAACCAGACTAAGAAACTAGCCCTCTGACTCCCATCTTAAGCTTCACAGTTGGGACTTCTGAATGAAAGCACTTTACTATACCAGGAGGTCCCACGGCACCTCTTCCAGGAAGCCTTCCCTGATTCCTCCTTTATCAAAGTGGCTTCTCTTTACTGAACCCTCACAAACCTTTCACCTGCTCTTAGGATCTGAGCACATTTTGCCTTGTGCTATGTCTGAGGATCATGTGTGATTCATCTCTGCCTCTTCATTTGTTCATTTATTCTTTCATTCATTCATTCAACATTTACTGAGTGCCAGGCCCTGTGCAAGGCACTAGGGATACATGCAAATAGAGTCCCTGCTTTCACAGAGTTTATTGTCCAGTGGGGAAGATAGACATTAAACAGATAATGACACCAATAATTAGTTAATTACAATTGTTATAAATGTTATGAAGAAGTCCAAGGGGGATGTGAGCATTTATAACACGGGACCTGATTACAGAAAGCAGGGACGAAGCCTCTGAGAAAGGACTATTTCAGCTGAGTTCTGAAAGAGTAGGTAGGAACTGGCCAGGGCAAGAAAAGTTTGGGGGAGGGGGTGGGGAGGGAGCTTTCAAGGCAGAGAAAAGAGCTGGAGCCAGGCCCTGAGGCTAAAAGAACTTGGTGAGCTAAGCCTGGGCACAGTGGCTCAGGAGGACAGGGAAGAAGGAGGCCGGCATTCCTCTGGCACTGTTGTTCAGATGAGTCTCCCTGCATGCATGCTGCCAGCCCAGCCAGAGGCTCCCGGCCTGGGCGGCAGGGGCTTGAGCGAGAGTTTGCAGGAATTTGGTCTCTGGCAAGCCGGCAGCTCTGGCCATACCCCACGCTCCTGGGTCAGGAGGAAGGAGGTAGCAGAGGACATGCACAGCACACTTTTTATATATGCGGGGCCATAATATTTAAGTGTCTTGGCTGTAAGCCTGCGACTAGGTCCCCCGACAGCCAAGCCTTGCCCCGCATGCTCTAACAGCTGTCTGTAAAACCCGTTTATGGAGCCGCCATAAATTTCCCAGCTGCTGCAAACACAGGGCTGGGACACGGAGTCAGTGGGAGGGAGGCGCGGGAGAGCCGGGCCCCAGCGTCTCTGCTGGTTTGTCCTCTGGGCCCCGGCTTGCCCCCTGCCCACCGGGGGCTGCCTTACCCTAAATTCTTTTATTGAAGCTGATCTTAACGTCGACCCCGTGGGGCCTGGCCAGGCAACCCAGCTCAGCACAGACGCAGGCACTTTCAAGATTGCAGCAAAAGGTACAGTAAATCAGAATTAAGTGTCATGATGGTGATTTGAACTGACACTGTTTTCACCTTGTCCATTTACTGGGAAATATATAACAGGGATAGATTGAGCCTGTCATATTGTACCTGAAAAATACAGCTGTTAGGCTAGGAAAGGCAGCTGGCACCAAGGCAGGGTCCCAGAGGACAGGGGGTGCATGGTGGGGTGGGGCTTGGTGTCAGCATCCCGTTGGGGTGAAAGCTTGTCCTGGAAACACTGAGAGCCTAACTGTGCTTTTCCAAGGGTCCATTTAAGGCAGAATCAGCCTAACCAGCCTTCTAGGTGGTCATGTCCCAACTGCTACAGGTACCCTGTGGCCAGCTCCATTGCCCCGAGGGCCCAAGATGCCCAGACTACAGTGCATTTAAAAAAAAACTTTCTGTTGAAGTATAACATAGATACAGAAAAGTACACAGATCGTATTGCTTGATTTATCTTCACCAACTGTATACACCTGTGTACCCAACACCCAGATCAAGAAACAGAAGCCCCCAGATGGCCCCCCGCGCCCTCCCTCTACCCTCTGCCCCCCAACTCCCACAAGGGGGACCACTATTCTGATGTCTCAAGCTGTGGACTGATTTTGTACATAGCATTTTAATGAGGTCATCTTGAAATTCCCACCGATTTTTGGCCCCCGAAGAAAACAGGGGCCTCTCAGCTTTAAAATAATTTATAAGGAATATGAGCAACAGATAGCCCCATCTCTCCTCCTGGAATCTCACGTGGGGTCTTGACCCCGTTCCAGAGGCAGGGTGGGTGGGAAGGATGGGGGAAGGATCTGGGATGGATGCGAAATGGTGGGGGTGGAGCAGGAGTCAGAGATGGGGGAACCGAATGGGGGAGGGGCAGGGGAGCAGGGAGTGGAGAGTCAGGGACAGAGCAAGGGTCAAGGATGAATTGAGGGTCAGGCTCAGGGCAGGTTCAGCAACAGGGTGAAGCCTTGAGCAGGAGGGGCTCGGGGAGGGAGGGGGTGAGAGGCTCTGAGGGTCCCAAACTTTGCAATTCGAGAAGCTGAACCCCATGCCACAGGGCTGAAGCACTAACAACATGCAGACAGAGGACAAGCTCTTTGCAGCAGGACTGAGGCTGTCACCCTCCCAGCCCCTGGCAGCGCCAGGCCTGGGGTGGGTCAGCCTCCCTGCCTCTCCAGGTGGAGCCCTCTCCACCCCTCCCCACTGTGACAGAGCGGAAAGCAGGTTGGTGGCCACAGCGCCACCAGCAGGTGGCCGCAGGTACTTGTCTTACGGCTCTGGATCAGCTCAGATCTGGCTTCCACACTCAACCTCCGCTTTCCCGCTGGGCTTGGAACTCTGCCCTGAACCCACCCAAACCCTCCCTTCTTGGCTGGGGCTTGAAACCCCTGCTTAAACCATGCCGGCTCCCATCCCCCAAAGTCACAACAGCTCCCCAAGCTTCTGGCTGCTGGCTGGGGACCTCCCATGAACTGGCCCCTTTGGTGCTGCTGTGTATCTGACTCTAAGTATCTCCTGCTGCTGAAGGACACCCTTAGGAGGAGATATCCCTTCTCAGGCCTGAAGGGCTGTCCTTCTCGACCTCCACCTTTAAGCAAGCCAAACACCACCCAGCCAGGGACCACACCGTTCAGATCATGATGGCTGCTGCCGTCACGCAGGGGACCCCTGCTTCCTTCTGGTCATCCACGTCCTGACCCCACCTTCTGCTATCAGCCCATTAGTGCCTGCTACACGGGAGGACCATTCTTTGCCCTGGCTTTGCCTTCAATGCTTTGACCTCCAGCCCTGGATTCTTCCCACCTTTGGCACCTCAAGGAGGACTTATCCTCGGGAGGTGGACTGGTTTCTCCTTGTGAGATGGCAAGACAAGACAATGCCCCTTCTCTTAGTAAGACCTTCCTGAGCACCCCGTCCCAGGCACATTCTCAGCCAAGCACCACAGTCACCTTGTCTCATATTGGTTCTCACGGGATGGCAAGCTCCACGGGGGCAGGGAGGGGGCCTGTGTGTTCCCAGCACCCACTCAATGCCTGACATGAAGACACCATTTCACAAATATCAGCTGAACAGCTGGATGATGAACGGCTAAACGCACAGGCTTCAAGGAAGGGAAATCTAAGGTTTAACCCTGACACCACTACTTAAGAGTATCATTTAACTGCCCTAGGCCTCAGTTTTCTCATCTGTAAAATGGGATAATACCACCTTCTCCATGAGGCTCTGTGAGGACTGAACGCAATAACGCGCATCAATGTGTGGCTCCATGCCTGGCACACGGTAAGCACTCAATAAATGGTACTGGTTATCGTTTCTATTTTCTCTTACTACAGCAACAAGCACTGGTATTTCTGCTCCTAGAATCACTTGGTTCCAACAGTGGGGGGGGTGTTCCTTTCAGGTCCTAGGTTACCTTAAGGAGGCATTTGCTTATGGTTTTGGGCTACATGCTTATACCCTCCTTTGGGCTCCTTGGAGCTTCAAAGTCAAGGCAAAATGTAGGCAGACCCTGCCACTTCCCTTTGATTCTCAAGGGCCCTGACTCCTGTGCAGGGCTGGAGAAGGCCTGTCCCTCTGTTCACAAGGCCCCCCCCTGCACATCTGCGGAGCACCCATCTTGCCTCCCCATCTCTGATGGGCAGTCCAGGGCCAGCCCCAGGGGAGCAGCAGGGTGAGGGGAACCAGGGCCCGCTGGCCAGCCAGGAGAGGCCACGGTTCTGCTGATGAAGGGCCTTTAACAACCTCCCTCTGCAGCCACAGTCCACATCACTCACGGGCCCCAGGACGGGAGCCCGTTCATCTGGGGCACGGAACACGAGGGGGCTGGGATTTCTCATTCTAGGGTGACACGGAGTTCGTATCAGGAGATATTAGTCTGATGAGTTCCCTGCGAGTGGAGGGACTGTCAGGTATTAATCACAGGCCAAGGGGGAGGCAGCGCTGGGCCCTTGGTCGAATCCTCCAGGGTCTCATCCTTTCTGGGAACCTCAGAACCTCGCCAGGCCCGAAGACAAGGATGGAAATTACCCTTGAAGCACCGCAGGCTGTTCTCTATCACTCTCTGAAGACTTTCTGCCGGGGGGCTAGAGCCCTTTGTGAGGACTTAGAGGAGGGTGGCTTCATTCCCTGAGTCTCAGTTTTCTAGTCTGTAAAATGGGGTGGGAGGTACCTGCCTCACTGGGTGATCTAAAGCCAAAGGGAGATCATGCATGTTAGCTGCCTAACTCGGGGTCCAGCATACAAGTGGCGCTCCATAAATGCTGACCCCGGCTTCTGCCCCTTCCCTTTCCTCTTCCTCCACTGGGCTGGACACCCCTGGATGGCAGGACCTGGTTTATTTCTCATCTCCATGGGGCCTATATGATGATGGATAAGTGCATGAATGCATGAATGAATGGAAGAAACCCAGCCTTTTGTTTGAACACTGGTTGCAAGCAGTTCTTCTTTTGGCAAAGAACAGGGGGCTGGTGCAGTCCCTGACACGCTGTAAAATGTCCTCCTCCCCTTTTCCTGTCCTGGTCCACCCCTGCCCTTCCATAATGAAATGATAGCCATGCGTTGTATGAGATGGCAAGGGATGCTTTGTCAAATCAGATCACATCAGTTCTGCTATAGGCCCATCTGTGGCTCCCCAGTACTTTGGGTTCAAACCCCCAATTCTTGTCTTGGGGCTGCAGGGTTCGGGCACCTCCTGCTCCTTGGCCTCCCGTCCCACCGTGCACTTCCTCACTCTCTCCCTCCCAGCTAACCTGGGTTTCTCTCAAGCCTTGGGCACATCTCTCCTACCTCAGCCCCCCACCGCGCTGGTCCTTGTTCACAGCTATGTCACGGAGTCCCTGAACAAACTGTATCCTCTCCAGCTTCTGGGCTTTTGAACATATTGTCGGGAACCCTTGAGGAGTTGCCCTCTACTTCCTGAGCCCAGCAGAGGGTGTCACCCAAAGGTCCCATATGAACAGGAGCCGCAGAAGTTTCCCCAGGGTCTCCCACCCAGGTGGCTGGGGTAACAGAGACGTCCAGCCCCCTGAAGACTTCCTGAGCTCAGACTGGAGTCCTGGGCAGCCTGGGCTGCACCAGCTCCTGAGCCCTGGAGAGGGTATGCTACCCAGGTCCGGCATCGAGTGAGCCTGAGGAGCTCCTGGCACCAGCAGAGCCTAGCTGGGGGGGCCAGGTGCCATCTCAGCCCCTCCCCTGGTACCCGTAGCCCTCTCCACACCCCCAGCCCTGCCTACTCCAGCTGCATGTGGGCAGAAAGTATTCCAGTTTGCCTGGAATTGCTCAGAACCGCTACCCTCTGTCTGCACCCCGCCACAGGGTCATCCCCTGCCCAGCCACGTAAGTGGACACCTCAGAGGCCTGAAGGCTTTCCCTGCTGCCCTGGTCTCCTGTGTGTGTGGGTATGAGAGGTCCCTGCCTCTGGCATTCGGGTCCTGCCCAGGGAGGCAGGCGACCACAGAGGCGAGTAAGGCTGGAGCAGGGGGCACCGAGCCAGGCGTGTTTTACAGCTCTGCCCAGACGGCTAACGGCCTTGGACACACTGCCACTGCAAATGGCGGCCTTGGAGCAGCCATAAATCAGGGGGCGCCTGTCCAGCAGCCCCCAGCCCCTCCCAGATTGTCTGTCCTGGGAGGGGAGTGTTGCCAGGAGGTTTGGGACGCTCCCGGCCAAGGGCTGTAGAGTAGCCCAGCAACACCCACCCAAGCTGGGCTTAGCAAGATGTGAAAGGCCAGGTCGGGCTAAGGCGAGTGTGTGCATACACACTTATGTACAGGAGTGTGTGTAGGTGTTCATTTACGCTCCTGTGCCTAAATGTCTGCATCTCTGTGTGTGCGTGTGATGGTGTGAGCATGTTTGTGCCTATGCAGGTCAATGTTTGAATGTATATGGACCAGTGGATAAATGTCTAAAGATAAGTGTGGGTTATTGCGTGAGTGTATCTGTCTTTGAACGTCCTGCATGAGTGTGCGTGTTTTCGTGTCTTTAGGAACTGTACAGCTGTATGTCTGTTCATGGATATTTCTACGTGACTCTTTCTCTACATGTACCTCAGGAAGCATTTGTGTGAGCGTGCATTTGTGTGTACAAGCACATCTATGTATATGTACCTGTATCAGTGAGTGACTATATCGTTTTATTCATTAAGTGCTTATTGTGCACCTACTATGTGCTAAGCTTTGTTCTCGGTACTAAGGCTACAATGTGGAATAGACAAAAGTTTCTGCTTTGGGAGCATATTTCATTCTAGCTGGGGAGACAGACAACAAATAAGCACCAAGAAGAAAATTAAGTTGGGTCAAGGATAGAGTTTGGGTGGACATGGAGAAGCTATTTAAGTAAGAGTGGGCAGACAGGGCTTTTAGATGGAGGTGGCATTGAGCAAAAGTGCGAATGATGAGAAAAAGAAAACGTCATGAAAATCTGGGGTAAGTATGTTCAGACAGAGGGAACAGCCTGTGTTAAGGACCCGAGGCTGGAGTAGAGTGAGTGGGCAAGGGGTGGAGGTGAGGAAGGCGGGCAGGTAGGGTCAGACCTAGAAGGCCTTAGAGACCTCAGTGTGGAATTTAGATTTTATTTCAGGAATCAAGGAGAGTTTCAGGCAAGGGAATGGCAAGTTTTGATTTAAGTCTTGAGACACTCACTTTGGCAGCAACTCTGCAGGGAGGGGAGAAGCCGGGACCGATAAGGAGTGTAGGGCGAGCCACCTTGGTGGTGAGAATCAGCTCGACAGCGGTGGAGGGAGTGACCAGTGACTGGATACAGAACCTATCTTTCTCACAACTTTTACTTTGAAAAAGTTCAACCCCACCAAAAAGTTGAAAGAAAGGTATAGTTTTAATATAAGCTAGCTTCACCGATGGTTAAATTTTTGCAACTTTTGTTTTCTTCCCCTCTTCCCTGCATTTGAGAATTAGTTGCAGACATCACAACATTTCACCCTGAGAGATTTCAGAATATCTTCTAAGAGCAAGGACATTCTCCTACATAACTACAATACCATGATCACACCTCAGAGTTTAACACTGATCATATCTCAGATAAGGTCTATATTTAAATTTCTCCAATTATGCCTATTCTCTTGTGCCAGAAAACAAGAGTATCTTGCAAGAGTCGGGGGGGACATGTCAAAAGGATACGGGAGACGGGTTGATGGAGATGGCCCAATTTTGAACAATTTGAGCATAAAAAGGAATGACAATAATGATTATAGCACATCAACTTGAACAATAATCCATGCATTTATACTAGTACTCAACAATGTAGAACAAAAATAGAGGAAATAGGGCTTCCCTGGTGGCCCAGTGGTTGAGAGTCCGCCTGCCGATGCAGGGGACGCGGGCTCGTGCCCCGGTCCGGGAAGAGCCCACATGCCGCGGAGCGGCTGGGCCCGTGAGCCATGGCCGCTGAGCCCGCGCGTCCGGAGCCTGTGCTCCGCAACGGGAGAGGCCACAACAGTGAGAGGCCCGCGTACCGCAAAAAAAAAAAAAAAAAAGAGGAAATAATAAAATTAGAAAAATCACTGTTTTGCAATCACCGATATAATAATTGATTCAAACAATTTTCACTAACGGATGCTAAAACCATTGGAGAAAATCTTGGGGACACAGAACGTTCACATAATTTCAGAGTATCATCCAATGGATTAATTTTATATGTCAAGTAGGAAAAGTTTCCTTTACAAAGGCAGACTCCAGCAGACCCCATTAACCAAGGGGTCAAACTTAGCACTGAGGATAGTAGGATGTAGGACATATTTTGAACATAGACCTGACAGGGGTTGCCCTTGGAGTGACTGTGGGATCAAAGAGAGAAGAATCAAGACTGACTTCCAGATCTGGGCCTTGACCAACCTGTTAAATGGTATTAGCATTTACTGAGATGGAAAAGACTGGTGCAAGAGCCTGTTGGAAGGGAGGGAATAAAGCCACCCACGCTGGATCGCTCCAGTTTGAAATCCCCATACAGGTGGAACTGCTGAATAGGTATCCTGGTCTACGAACTTGTGGCTCATGACCATGATTAGAAACGGAGATGGAAACTCAAGTCATCAGTGTACAGATAAGCCATGGGCTGGATACCATCACCTAGGGAAGAAATCAACTTCTGTGGTTTAAAAATCTTTGATTTGTGATCAAAATAGCTTTAATTTTTCCATTGTGTGATTAAAAGGTTTTTTAAAATGTAAGTGTATGAAGAACAAATTCATAATCCCTGAAACCTCATCATTCACATTTTGATGATCGTGCCTTGAACACCTTTCTGTTACTCTGCTTTTGTACGTATGTTTGCACATAAATGTATCATACATTTTTTTTTTCACAGACTTTTTAAAAAAAAATTTATTTTATTTATTTATTTTTGGCTGCGTTGGGTCTTTGTTGCTGCGCGCGGGCTTTCTCTAGTTGCGGTGCGCGGGCCTCTCACCGCAGCTGCCTC
This sequence comes from Physeter macrocephalus, assembly GCF_002837175.3. NCBI lineage: Eukaryota > Metazoa > Chordata > Mammalia > Artiodactyla > Physeteridae > Physeter > Physeter macrocephalus. The sequence continues at coordinate 1,146,497 of NC_041222.1, forward strand.
TCCTGTTGTGGAGCACGGGCTCCAGGCACACCGGCTTCAGCTGCTGCGGCTCGTGGGCTCCAGAGCGCAGGCCCAGAAGTTGCGGCGTACGGGCCGGGCCTCTCCGCGGCATGTGGGATCCTCCCGGACCAGGGCTCGAACCCACTTCCCCCGCGTTGGCAGGCGGACTCTCAACCACTGCGGCACCAGGGAAGTCCTCACAGACATTTTCAAACCAGTCTTTTCATCTTACCCCTTTTCCATCTCCCTACTCCTTCCCTAGCATTCCAACAACCTATGTTTAAATCTGGTGTGAATCTGTCCATACTCTTTTTATTTTATTTATTTATTTTTATTTTTATTTTTTTTTCGCTGTACGCGGGCCTCTCACTGCTGTGGCCTCTCCCGTTGCGGAGCACAGGCTCCGGACGCGCAGGCTCAGCGGCCGTGGCTCACGGGCCCAGCCGCTCCGCGGCATGTGGGATCCTCCCGTACCGGGGCACGAACCCGTGTCCCCTGCATCGGCAGGCGGACTCTCAACCACTGTGCCACCAGGGAAGCCCCATACTCTTTAAATGCTCATATGGTTATATACATGTAGGGCTTGCCAATCCTGATCAGGATTAGTTGACAAAATGGATCATATTACAGATATTTCTTGAATGTCTCAATTAATAATATTGTGGAAACCCTTGTAAGTAAATTCATTCTTTTTAATGGCTACATCTTATTCCGTGGCATGAAATGTCTCATGACTTAAACATTCTCCCATTGATGGATGCCTTCTAGTTCTTTGGCCACTACAAATATTGCTGCACTAAACACCTTTATATATTCCTATGTATGAATGTGCTCTTTACTTCTATGGGATAAATTCTTATGAGTGGGATAGTTGGGTTGAAGGACATGAATTTTTACAAATATTTTTCATACTGCTTTCCAAAAAGACAATATCAGTTCTCTTTTTCACCAGTTACATATGAAAATATACTTTTCCTTTCATCAGTAGTAGGTGTGAACGTTCTTTTGAATTTTTGCCAATCTAATGGACAAGAAATTACTTTAATTTGCATTTCCCTGAGTATTAGGAGGCTTGGCTATATGTTTATTGGCCATTTGGGTTTACTCTTCTCTGAGTCTATTCATATCCTGGGAACATTTTTCTATTGCTGCTTTGTCTTTTTCTTACCAATTTGTAAGAACAAGAAATTAACTCTTTACCTGTCATGGGCATGGTAAATATATTTTTTCCAATTTAGTGTTTGTCTTTTTACTTTGTTTATGGGGATCTTTAGCCATCTAAAAAAATTTAAATTTTATGTGGTCAGAAAGTTCCACATCTGATAATGACAGAATACCCTGTAAAAGATAATCTCTCTGACAGTTAACAATGATAAACACGGGAGAAAATATTTAAAAGGCTATGTAAAGGCAATGAAAGTGATCGAAGTCTGGCAGAAACTGCAGACACTGACACTTGGAAGAAATGGACAATAGTAAAAGAGTTTCTCATTTTAACATCTTTGTGCCCCAGTGCGGGCCCCAAGCAGTGCCACATGACTTGGCGATAAACTGCATAGAAATCTGCAGTTTTACTTGTTGAGGAATCAGAGGACAAAATTGGGGGCTTCCACAGTACTTGGAAAATGAAGAAGGAAATCGCAGAAAGAGAAGTTCACGGAGAGGGTGTTCCAATTCTGCTCATAAACTTCATCCAAGCCTTGGGGTGTTTTCTGAACTATGAATTCAGTGGAGAAACTCCTAGAAGTCTAACTGTAGCTAAAATAAGTGAACAGATTTCAGCTGCTGCCAACTGTAGGGGAGAGAGAGTTTGGAGTTTGAGCTCAGCTAGTTAACTGCCCGGTAAAATAAAAACCAACACTCTTTCAGAGCGATATACTAGAATCCAGAGTCTCTACAACAGTATCCAGGATATAATCCAAAATTACCAGACATATGAGAAAAGAGGAAAATGTGAACCATATTCAAGAGAAAAGGCAATCATGGAGACCAACCTCAAGGTGACCCAGATCTTGGAATTTATAGACAAGAATTTTAAAGCAGCTATTATAACTATGTTCAAGGACATGAAGGAAAATATTCTAGGAATGAATGATTAAATAGAAAATGTCAGCAGAGAAATAAACTATAAAAATAAGCAAATGAGGATTCTAGAACCAAGACATACAGTATCTGAAATTAATATTAAAATCAACTGGATGAAATTAAATTTTATGTACTAAAAGATGATCATCTTTTTTTTGAAATAGACTCTAGGTTTCCTGTCACAGATAAAAATGCACTCTTCCCCACCACTACTGGCCTACAGTAGCTGAATTATACATTTACTCATCTAAAATTCCTCCTAAGGCTTTTATATTTTATTTTTTCATTTAAGTCTTATTAATGCATTGGGTTTTAATTTATTATATGGTGTGAGGTGAGGATCCAACTTCATTTTCTTACAAATGGATAGGTGCTTTTTCCCAGCATTATTTACCAATTAACCCTGTTTTTTTTACTGAGAGAAACATTTATTAGGTATTAAATTCTTATATACACTGGGATATAGTTCTGGACTCTTTATTCTATTCCAAAGTTTTCTGCCAATCCAGTAATCCTATGCCATTACCATACTGTCAGATTCTAGCAGCTTTACTGTATAGCTTAATATCTACAAGGCAATGTAAATCCTTTCCTTGTCTTTTCCAGCATCTATAAGCTGTCTGCATTCCTTGCCTCGTGGCCCACTTCCACCTTCAAAATCAATTATCACCTCACCTTGCCCTCTCCTTCTGTTGTCAATCTCCTTCTCTGACTCTCCTGCCTCCCTCTTTCCCTTGTAACTATTGTGGTTACAATGGGCCCACCAAGCTCATCTCAAGATCCTTAGCCTGATCACATGTGCAATGGCACTTTGCCATGTGAGGTAATATACCCACAGGTTTTGGATGTGGACATCTTTGGGGGATCATTTTTCTACCCACCACAGATGCCAGTTCCTGGCTGTGTGGTCAGGATGGGGCTGCCTTGTGACATTATGACATGGTCATGTTTCAGAGCCCAGTCCCAGTACCCTCAGGCTCACTAGCTCAGTTTTAGTTTCTGGACCAGGGAGATGCTTCTTCCCCAGGTGACGGCACCAGTCCAGGAATAGAACACTCCCTTAGGACAGCTCAATGACCCGAGTGGCAAAGGGCAGACCTGTGCACACACAGACACATGCACACACATAGAGGGTGGGGTTAACCTAAGGGAATGGTTCAGGATTGACCCTGGGTGTTGTTAAAAGCCTGCAAGTGAACCTAAGTGCCCATCAACAGATGAATGGATAAAAAAATATGTGGTATATATATATATATATATATATATATACACACACACACACACACACACACACACACACAACGGAATACTACTAAGCCATAAAAGAGAATGAAATTCTGCCATTTGCAGCAACATGGATGGACCTAGAGAATATTATGCTTAGTGAAATAAATCAAACAGGGAAAGACAAATACTATATGATATCACTTATATGTGCAATCTAAAAAATAATACTAATGAATGTATATGTAAAATAAAAACAGACTCAGAGATATAGAATACAAACTTGTGGTTACCAAAGGGGAGAGGGAAGGGAGGAGAGACTAATTAGGGGTATTGGGTTAATAGATACAAACTACTATGTATAAAATTGATAAGCAACAAGGATATAACAGGAAATTATAACTGTTATCTTGTAATAACATATAATGTAGTATAATCTGCAAAAATACTGAAACACTATGCTGTACACCTGAAACTGATACAATATTGTAAATTAACTCTACTTCAATTAAAAAAAGAACTTAAGAAGAATGTTAAAAATCCCATTAATAATTTTTTTATACTGAGTACATGTTGAAATGACGCTATTTTGGTTACACTAGATTAAATAAAGTATATTATTAAAAAAAAAAAAAAAAGCCTGCAAGTGCACCCGCATGTCCAAGCGTGGATGAATGTGTGTGCGCACACAGCGTGTACATGCAGTTGTGTGTGCTCACATCCACATATGAGTGTATGGTTGTCGGTGAGAGCATAAGCATCTGTGTACGTGAATGAATGTCATGGTCAGTGTGCGTGTCTGCAGTCTGCACGTGAGTGTACGTGAGTTCAAGCTTTTTAAAGAATGAACTGAAGGCAGCCAGTTTACCATTCTAGGTGATGAACGTAATTCATCTCAGGGGAGAAGGCTCTCTGTTTTGAAAAGTATATTGTTGGCCCCTTTGGGTGTTGTAAGTGGCTTGGCAAAAGGCCTGGAAGGCAAGGGATGCAACAAAGAGGCAGCTGGATTTCTCAACAGAATTTCTGAGGGCAGCCTGGGAGGTAGCGGGTGAGAGGCACAGATACAAGACGAAAGGAGGCGGGGGAAAGGCTGTGAGCAGGAAGAGGACCCCAACAGGGAACAAGGCAGGGATTCCACGGAAGGTCAAGGCCAGTGCAGAATTTTCCATGGTGAGGTGTAGCTGCTAGTTTTCTAGGAACGGTGAAGTCTGATCCTGAGTTTTAATTTGCTTCCTGCTGTGTGCTATAACTGTCCCCACTGCCCCAAACCTTCAGTAAGTCTGCTCACACAATAACCTCTGTTGGTACTGTTTGGGGGAGAATAACGGGATACAAGTGGGTGTGAACGGCCAAAGCTGGAGGTCAAAGCCACAGTTAGGGGCTGGGAATAGTGGCAAGGGTGGCTACAGTGCATATCGACCCTGGAGAGTCCGCCTGGACACCCATGGAGGGATCTTCCACAGCATGCCGGATTGGAGCTTGAACTATCTGACTTTAATGTGAAGTAAGGGGTAATCTTTGAACCTCTGGGTTATTATGAGTCTGTAAGGACATTATGCCTGTGTGGATATATTTATATCTGTGTCATCTGGGTTGAATGTATCTAACGAGAGACTTCATGTCAACCTTACACCATCAATTACTTCTCTCCAGTTTACCCAATCTTTCTAGTGCAACTGGATCTTACTGTCTCCCTAAGAGATCTCATCTGCATTGACAGCTTCAGTCACTACCTATCCCTGGTTATTTGATCTGAGCTCAGAGATGTGTTTACAACTGTCTACCTAACATCTCTTCGATGTTCCCAAAGCACCTCGGATTCAACATGTGTCCAACTGAACTCACTACACTCTCCTAATGACCTGGTTCTTGGCCAGGATTCTCAGCGTGGTTCCACTGTCCACACAAATATAGACACATGCAACTAGATGTCATCCCTGGATCCCTGTCCTTCTCACTATCCCTTTATCCAACCCACTGCAAGTCCTGTCGATGTGACCTAATCGTGTTTTTTTTTAAATTTTATTTTTTTATACAGCAGGTCCTTATTAGTCATCAATTTTATACACATCAGTGTATACATGTCAATCCCAATCGCCCAATTCAGCACACACACACCCCACCCCCACTGCTTCCCCCCTTGGTGTCCATACGTTTGTTCTCTACATCTGTGTCTCAATTTCTGCCCTGCAAACCGGTTCATCTGTACCATTGCTCTAGGTTCCACATATATGTGTTACTATACGATATTTATTTTTCTCTTTCTGACTTACTTCACTCTGTATGACAGTCTCTAGATCCATCCACGTCTCTACAAATGACCCAATTTTGTTCCTTTTTATGGCTGAGTAATATTCCATTCTAGATATGTACCACAGCTTCTTTATCCATTTGTCTGTCGATGGGCATTTAGGTTGCTTCCATGACCTGGCTATTGTAAACAGTGCTGCAATGAACATTGGGGGGGTGCATGTGTCTTTCTGAATTATGGTTTTCTCTGGGTATATGCCCAGGAGTGGGACTGCTGGATCATACGGTAATTCTATTTTTAGTTTTTTAAGGAACCTCCATACTGTTCTCCACAGTGGCTGTATCAATTTCCCTCCCCACCAACAATGCAAGAGGGTTCCCTTTTCGCCAAACCCTCTCCAGCATTTGTTGTTTGTAGATTTTCTCATGATGCCCATTCTAACTGGTGTGAGGTGATACCTCATTGTAGTTCTGATTTGCATTTCTCTAATAATGAGTGATGTTGAGCAGCTTTTCATGTGCTTCTTGGCCATCTGTATGTCTTCTTTGGAGAAATGTCTATTTAGGTCTTCTGCCCACTTTTGGACTGGGTTGTTTGTTTTTTTAATATTGAGCTGCATGAGCTGTTTATATATTTTGGAGCTAATCGCGTTTTTTTTATCCATCATCTTCTCCCCATCCCCACTGCCACCAATCTAGTCTAATAAACCTTTGTTTCTACCTGCACTGCTGCGCTATTCTCCTAACCGGTCTCCCTGCGTCTGCTCTTGACCTCCTCCAATCAGATTACCACTTTGCAGGCAGAGTGAAAAAGCAATTTAAAAAATGATAGCCAAGTATTGTATGCCATGGTTAAAAACAATGTATCGCCACCCCCTATTTACCCCAATCCCCTAGCCCTCATCCTGGCGGAAACTTTCAGCTCCTTTAACTACTATTTACAGTAGCCCTGATGCCTTCCAATAATATGCTTCTGTTTCTGTTTCTTATGTATCTTAGACATTATTCATTGAATTCCTGCTGTGATAGGTAAAGGTTTAGCTCACAGAAAACACTGAAATGCTCTTCACTGCAGAGTCAAGTAGTGTATTATTCTTATATGCATTTTCTTTTTTGAATACCATTCCCCCACCGGAATTTCCACCTGCCCTTCCCACTAGTGCTGTCTGCCATGACCATATTTTCACTGTTTCCAGCCTCCCCATCCAGTTGTGTTTTGCTGCATTCTCCCTTTCCAGGAGACTCTATCTCCAACACGGACTGTCCCTCCTTAGACCTGCTGCATTGCTTCTCTTCTGGAATTTCTCCACTGTCTTTCTGAACTGGCCCAACGTTTCTTGGACACTATGTAATCCTTTTCCTTGATATATTCTGTTATTCTGCTGGAGCACCTTCTCAAGTAGTTTCCTTTAAAAAGGGTGCACTGGGGGCTTCCGGGGGCTTCCCTGGTGGCGCAGTGGTTGAGCGTCCGCCTGCCGATGCAGGGGACGCGGGTTCGTGCCCCGGTCCGGGAGGATCCCACGTGCCGCAGAGCGGCTGGGCCCGTGAGCCATGCCCGCTGAGCCTGCGCGTCCGGAGCCTGTGCTCCGCAACTGGAGAGGCCACAACAGTGAGAGGCCCGCGTACCACAAAAAAAAAAAAAAAAAAAAAAAAAAAAAAAAAAAAGGGTGCACTGGAGGTAAATTTTCTGGAACTATCTTTCTTCTAGCTTCCCACTGATCAACAGTTTGGCTGGGCATATAAATAATAGCCAAAAATCATTTCCCTCAAAATTTTGAGGATATTGGAAATATTGCATCAAATGTTGCTAGGAGAAATCTGATGTCATTTTGGTACTCAGTCCTTTCTAGGTAGCATATATTTTTCTTTCCTGGAGCTTTTAATAGCTTCTATTTGTGGTGTTATGACATTTCCAGACATCGTGTCTATATACGGATCTTTATGCATGCGTTTTTGTATTCAGTGGGCCTGTCTATTCTGGAAACCCATGTCCTTCATTTGTGGGAAAATTTCCTGTATTATTTCTTTGTTAATTGTTCCTCCCAACTCCTTTTCGTAAATTAATTTTTTCTGGAACTACCATTAGTTAGTTATTGAAACCCTTAAACAAATCCTTTAATTTTCTTATTTTCTTCTCACATTTCTGCCTCTTTTTCTTTGGTCTTATGTTCTGGGATATTTCATTGAATTCATCTTTTAATTCTATTGACTTTTTCATTTGAGCAATTCAACGTTTAATTTCTCAGAATCTTTATTATTTGATGGTTCTGTGCATTCTGTGAGTGCAGGAGTACTGTTGGAAAGTATAAAAACCGATGGCTTTCTCTGCCACCTTTCAGTTAATCCTCTTGTTTTAAGCACCCCGTGTCCCTCCCATCTGCCTCTGCACACGTCATCTTGGAGACCAAGCCCCTCCCCGATGCTAAGGGATCAAGTCCTTTCGGAAGGAGAGCCATTTGGACTACACTGAAAACGCAGTTCCTCCTGAGAGCTCCACCAGCACCTCTCTCCCACCCACTTTTTGGCTTCCAGAAATTCGGTGAAAGGTTTGGCCCATGATATATCTTCTCCTGGTTCCTTTCATCTCTGTAAGGTGTTTCCTTACACCTAAAAAGGTGCTTCCTTTTTACTTCTTTCCACCCCTTTTGGTGGCATCTTAGGAGGAAAAGGAGATAAACGCATGTGCTCAATCTGTCATCCAGGGTGAAATGTGTGAATGCAAAACAGGCCACGCCACCACCTTCCCACCCTCCACCTCCACCCCAACTTTTGTCTAAACCCCTTCGTGGATTCCCCACTGCTCCTTAGGAGGCCTGCCGGGCTCTGCTTGCCTTTCCCCTACTTATCTCTTCAGCCTCATCTTGCTTCTCTCCACCTGATCCACTCCACATCAGCTCCTTCCTCCTTCTTCCTTTTAACTCTTTATTGAAGTAGAACATACACAGATAAAGATGCACATAAGTATACAGCTCCAAGAATTTTAACCAGATGAAAAGACCGATGTAACCAGAACACAGGGCGTGAAACAGAAAAATCACAAACTCCAGAAGCTGCCTTTGTGTCCTTTCCAGTCACTACTTCCCCAAGGACATCCATTCTCCTGACTTCTAACCCCACGGGTTAGTTTTGCCTGTCTTTGTACTTGACGTAGATGGAATTATCTAGTATCTATGTTTTTGTTCTGTCTGCTTTCACCCATAAATGTATCTGTGAGGTTCATCCACGTTGAATGCAGCAGTCACTTATTTATTTGCATTTTTGTATAGTACCCCAATGTATAAATCTACCACTATCTATCTATTTTGATAAACGTATCCATTCTGCTATGTATGGGCACTTAGGCAGTTTTGAGGCTTTGACTCTTACAGGTAGTGCGCCGATGAACACTGCAGTACCTGTCTTCGGGAAACATTTAGTGTGGTATACATCCATACATCCCAGAGTGGAACTGCTGGATCACTGGTGCATATATATGCAGTTTTTATTGGATAATAACAATTTGCCAAAGTACCAATCTATATTCCCATCTGCAGTGTGTGAAGTTCCTGTTCTCCACATCCTCTTCAATACTTGAGATTTTATCTTCTTAATTTTAGCCATTCTGGTGGGTGGGTAGTGGTACCTCGCTGTAATTTTAGCTCGTGTTTCCCTGAGGACTAATGGAGCCCAACACCTTGTCATATAGTCACTGGTCTCTTGAACATCTTCTTTTGTGAGGAATCTGTTAAAGTCGAAAAAAAAGTTGAACTGCCGGTTTTGTTTTCCTACTGATTTGTAGGTATTTAAAAATATATATTCTGAATCCAGGTTCTTGGTAAAACATGTGAATTGTGGATGTCTCCTCCCTCTCCTTCAGATACAATGGCACTCTTGCTGATATCTCTTAGGAACAGAATTTCTTGGTTTTAATATGTTCAATTTATAATTTCTGTCTTATTTAGTTAGGCTTTTTGTGTCCTGTTTAAGATATATTTGCCTACTCCAAGGTGTTCCTCTAAAAGTTGTATTGTTTTAACTTTCACATTTAGCTCTGCAAATTGTCTGGAATTGATGTTTGTGTATAATGTGAGGTTGGAGTCGAGATATACTTTTTCTCATATGGACATCGAATTGGCCCAGCACCATTTACTGAAAAGACTATCCCTTTCCCACTGGACTACGGTGTCATCTTTGTCAGAAATATGGTAATCCTGTATGTGCCAATCTGTTTCCAGACTCTCTCCTCTGTTCCGTTGGTCAATCTGTTTATCCTCGTGCTGACACCACAGTCCCTTAATTACTATAGTTTCATTAAAACTCTTGGCATCCAGTTTTGTTTCTCTTCTGCAAGTTGCCTTGGCTATTCTTGGGCACTGGCCTCCATTTAGATGCATGTGTTTGCCGTGGCCCTTCTAACCCCTGGGCCTTTGCACGTGTCCCTTCTGCTGAAACACCCTTCCCTCCTTTCATCACCTGGTTAGCTCTTACTCTTCAGATCACACCTCAGTTGTCACTTCCTTGGAGAAGCTTTCCCTGGACTCCCTGACCAAGTCGAATGCCCTGGGGAAGCCCTCATCATACCACCAGCCTCTGACGTGTAACACTGAACGCAATTCAATTCTACATTTATCCTTGTGGTTCTTTGATCAATGCTTATTCCTTTCCTAGTCTGTTGAGGCCCAAAAGGAAGGGGACCACGTCTGCTTTATCAGTACAGGCCCAGGGCTTAGCCCAGCTAGCTGCTTGATCAAAATCTTTGAATAAATGAAGGAGAGAGTCCCATATTTATGGCATTCTGAGTGCGTATTTGTGTCCGTGTGTGCCTTCAGGTGTACGTACACAGGCAGAACTTTTCAGTCTGTGTGGGGTGGGAGTAGTAACGAAGAGGCCACCTTCGGAGCAGCAGATCAGGGGAGACGGAGCCCGCCTCGCCCCTCCAGGCTTCTCCCCCCTCCTCTCCCCACCCCCCCACCCCGCTCCACTGACCAGCACCCCCAGCAGCCTCCTTGCTTCCCTGAGTGGCTGGAGGAAGACACTGGTCTCCAGCTGCCTCCGCTCGGCTGCCCTTGCGCAGTTGTCTGCCAGTTGCGCACGCCTATTACTATGAATGCCACCATCTGGTACGCCACGTGGACATCATAATCTTTTCTTAATTACATGAGCAGCGCAATCAGTTACTGCATTACAAGGCCGGCGATGAGCTTTTAAATCTTGGTGGAAATCATAAATAATTGCACTAAGTACCAGGCGCCAGATGTGTGTGCCAACTTTGGTTGCACTAGATAAATAGTAACCTTACAAGAGTGTTAGACAGCAGGCGGTCCGGCCGGCCGCCAGGCCATGCCACACCTGGGGCGCCACTGCAGGAAGGCCCCTGCTGACCAGGCGCCGGAAGAGGGGCAGTTCAAGGACTCTGAGTGTGTGGGTGCCAGGGAGAGAGGCATTCTCAGAGCCGGAGCCAGAGAGGGCGCAGGAGGAATGTGGAAGAAAGACAAAGGGAAAATGAGGTGGGTGGACAGAAAGAGAGAGAGAACAGGAGAAGAAAAGGTGGGACGGGCTGTGGGGAGGAGGAGAGAAAGAACAGGGGCCAGAGAGAGAAAGGGAGAGAGACACTGAGACGGAGACCCAGAGAGAGTGACAGAGCAGAGAAAGAGAGAGAGTGTAGTAAAAAGTCCCTGATCACGGGGAGGCTGAGAGAACAAAGGGAAGCGTGTGTCAGCTGACCTTCGCTCTTGGCTGGCAGCTGGGAGGGATCCCAGGGACCAGCTCAGCCACTTAGGGCAGCAGACATATGGTCAGAGGATGGATGAGGCTGTGGCCAGGCCGCAGGGGGCTCTGGGAAGGAAGCTCTCCTCCTTTCTTCTCTCCCTCTTTCTGAAAAGAGTCTGAGAGGGAGGAGGTCTGGGAAGACCCAGAGGAAGCAGCTGTGGTTTGTGCAGAGATAGCCACTGGAGCCCCTTTAAGTAGACAGAAGGCCCAGGATTGGGGAAGTCCCTCTGCAGGGGTGACTTTCAAGTTGAGACATGTTTGATAAGTCACAGTTAGCCAGAGGATGAGCAGGAGAAAGCAGAGCAGAGTGGTCCAGGAGGGAACAGCATGTGCAAAGGCCTGACACAGAAAGGAACTTACTAGCACATTTAAGAATCAGAGAGAGAGACATGGCTCAAGCAAAGAAAACTGTAACAGAGAAAGACAGGTAAAATGGTTGGTTGAAGATGTGTTTCTTTCCACTCACTCCTGAAATCTTACTAAAATGGACTTTAATGGAATTTAAAGATGTATGAATCCTCCGGAAAAAGAGAACAGGAGAGGTGACAAAAGCAGACAAGGGTTACTGACCAAATTTTGGAAGCTAGAAAGAAGACGGATGACGGTAATTGACTTGCAGAGCAGGGAAAGCTGAAATCGGAGCCTGTAGGAAGGAGCACCGACTAGGGGCAAACCAATTAGTCCCACGGGACTGGGAAAGGCTCAGGGATGGGAAGCTGGGTGCTTCCAAAGGACCTGGGAGGGAGTAACATGAGAGGGCAGGTGAAAGCCTCATTCACCCGTAGGACCAACCATACCCCCACCACAGCTGAAGATAAGAAGCTTACCCTCTGAGAGGCTGACAGAGAATGCTCTGGACTTGGGGCATTAGCTAAAGAAAAGAGTGAGGCCCAGACTAAAACTGGCACCTCTGTTCTCCCATGACAGGACGCTGGCAAGTGGGCCGAGGGCTATCTCCATGCCTCCTTCTCCCTTCAGGTCAGGCAGTTAGAAAACTTTTTTTCTGGGGAAAGTGCCTGGCACAAAGGAATAGGTCTATAGAGACCATTCAAGGCCCTCCAGTGAAATAGCCAGTGTCTGCCTAAGGATCCTTGGGTGACCCCCACCTATGTGTAAAGAGCTTCCACTCGGCTCTCTATGCAACACTTTGAAATATGAATGACAGTCAACTATCATCAGATATTTGTAGAAAACTCTAGAATATAAGACAGAGATCAAAGATTCAGGGAAACAGGAAAAAGCAACTAGGAGAAAGAGAGATAGTACAGGGAGCAGGGAAACATTTAAATAAACACCTATAAATAATTTCCTCTGAAAGATAAAAGACGGCATTGCAGCCATAAAATAAGATTAGAATGCTATGTACATATTTTTACAGGGAATGTTGAGAGAACATGAAAGGGTTAGAAGATAAACCCAGAAATTAGAATAAAAGATAAAGAGAGTTTCTTTCAAATAGAAAATACGATATGAGAAAATAAAAGGATCAACCCAGGGGATCCAACATACAACTAATCAGAGATCAAGAAAGAGAGAAATAAAATCAATGCAGGACATCTAGAATGATGCTAATAGGTGTTCTAGAAAAAGAGAAGAGAAACAGAAAAGAGAGCATTACCGAAGAAATAATACAAAAAAATTTCCCAGAATTGAAGGACATGAATTTCCAGATTGAAAGGGAACACTCCAGCCCAGTGAAAAAAGACACACAATTAGGCATGTTATTGTGAAATTTTAGAACACCAAAAATAAAGAGAGACCCTAGTAACTTTCAGAAAGGAAGAACATTGTATACAAAGAATTGGGAACCAGAATAGTATCAAACTTCCCAATAAGCAACTCTGCAAGCTAGAAGAAAGGGAACAAAGACTTACAAATTATAAGGGAAAATAATTTCCAACCAATAATTCTGAATCTCACCTAGTTATCAACTAACTGTGAAAGAAAATACATTTTTAAACATGCAAGAGTTTAAAAAAATATTAGCTTCTCTGCGTTTCTTTTCAGGATGCTATTAGAAGACATGCTACAGCTGAATAAGGGAGAAAACCAAGAAAGACAAGAGCATGGGATACAGGAAATGAGATCCAACAGAAAGGCAAAAGGAAAACTTGGAATGATAGGAAGGAAATGTATCAGGATGACAGCTGTATACCAGGTAGGCCTAGAGAAAAATCACCCTGGATTATAGTGGGAAAATGGAAAGCCACAGGAGGACTGTGTCCAGTGAAGAAAAAAAAGGTATATTACCTGATGAGTTTGACCATATTGGGAGAGGTTTTTTTTTTTTTTTTTTTTTTTTTTTACAGTTCATTGGCAAGTCTGAGGCTGAAGTGGTGAAGAATCATAGAAAACTAGGCAAATACAGCAAACAAAGCAATTATTAACTCCAGGAATAACAAAAGTTGTACAATAAAAGAATGTATTAATAGTACTATATGGCTCAACTGTGACCAATATTTACATAGTCCTAATTATATGAATATTGAATGTTCAATTGTCAAAAATTGTGCTACAGCTATGCTGGAAGGATGGGAAGAGGGGAAGTATGATCTAAGAGCACTAAATCTTCATCTTTCTTACTAGAAAGTCAATAGATTTTTCTTCAACAACGTGGAACTAGCAGTGTACACAGTTGCTTCGAAGTACAAAGGCAAATAGCAAAAGAGATTGCCAAAAGTTGAAAGTTGTCTCTTGGGAAGGGGAAACTCAGGATGTAACAGGGACCATTGTTTTTTGTTATAAACCTTATGTTGCTATTCAACTCTTTAAATCATGTCCATGAACTTTAATAAAAATTTTTAAATTCTATTGAAAAGAAAAGAAATCGGAAGGGGGCTTGAAATGAGGGGAATGGGCACCAGACCCAGCAAGGCCTCACAGACCACCTTCACAGTTGAAATTTTTCCCAAGAGCAATGGGGAGCCATAGAAGGATTTTCAGTGAGAGAGTCACAGTGTCAGATCTGCTTTTCTAAAACAAGACTTTGTTTGCAGTTGCAATGTTTAGGGCTGACCTTCATCCTGAATTATCCAAGATTCAAGTATGGAGAGATGGCTTGCTCTCAGATTAGCTCTCCCAGTCTGGGGCCCTCCTGCCTTACAAAGCTCCACACAGGCCATGAGTTTGCAGGCAGATGGGAAATACAGAAAGAAAAGCTGACCACCTCCCTACCCCCTACTCCAGTGCTCACTAGAGCTCAAACACAAAGCTGCCCTTGTTTCTGGAGGAGGGGTCATGTAGGGTCAACTCAAGAACACAGTGAACAGATTCCTGCTAAATGAGTTGGTTGGAAACACAAAATTATTTTAGTAGCTGCTGGTATACTTTACTAGTCTCATTTTTTAAAAAAGCATGAAGTATAAAGGTATTTTATCACTATATATCTTACTATGAAGTTTTGAAAGTTAGGGGCTAATTCACAATATAACATCACAGACATTTTGGCCACTGTTCTCGTTGGTGGCCACATGCCTGATTTGTTTTTTCTTGAAGTCATTTTGCTTTCTCTTTTGGGGGAACTCTTTTAAATCCTGCAAAGTGTCAGATACTGATTATACTTCCACTAAACCAGGACACATCAGTGAATGGGTCTGGGCCAAGACCCAGTGTCTAGGCAGCATTTGGAAAATGACTGCTACCAGGAAGTCCTTCAGAGGGTGGCTATGGCAAGAAGAGTCCATTTTTTGCTAAGTGCATTAAAAAATAGCCAAAATCTTGGCATAAAATCATATTCCATTTAATGCTCATTCACCTATAATGTTAACTGTCTATGAAACAGTTTTCTTTAAAAATATGCATGTATAGGGGCTTCCCTGGTGGCGCAGTGGTTGAGAGTCCGCCTGCCGATGCAGGAGACATGGGTTCGTGCCCCGGTCCGGGAGGATCCCACATGCCGCGGAGTGGCTGGGCCCGTGAGCCATGGCCGCTGAGCCTGCGCGTCCGGAGCCTGTGCTCCGCAACGGGAGAGGCCACAACAGTGAGAGGCCCGTGTACCGCAAAAAAAAAAAAAAAAAAAAGCATGTATGTCACATTTATAAGACAACCAACTACAACAGACTATAAAAAGTTATTTTTTTTCCTTGCCCAAGGTTACTTTACAATTCAGCCAACCAGAGCTAAGAGGTAGGCTGCCTGTACCCTCTCAGGTTCACACACAGGACTAAACATGCTTTTAGTCAATCAGCATTCTCCTATGCTATCTGGAAGCAATTTATTCTGTAAAGAACGTGGACTGCTCCATTCCATCTGTTCCTTCAGCCATTTATTTTAGAGGCAGTGGTGAATACGGACATGGAATATGGAATCCCAGTTCTGTCACTTTTTAGTTACGTGACCTTGGGCAAACTGAGCCTCAGTTTCCTCATCTGTAAAATGAGGATAATAATAGACTGTGACTCACATGTGGTTCCTGTGAGGATATACCTGGCATATATACATATATATATACATATATATATATATAAAATCGATATAGCCATATATTTTATACACACACACACACACACACACACACACACACACACCAGGCTGTGGGGCTGCAATGAATAGCCATAGCAGGGGAACACTTTTACTACAGAGGAGAAAAAGTGTATTTATCCATATATACACTGTATTAGTTTCTTATTGCTGTTCTAAGAAATTAACACAAACTTAAGGTCTTAAGACAACACAAGTCGATTGTCTTATAGTTCCGGAGATCAGAAGTCCAAAATGAGTTTCAATGGACCAAAAATTGAGGGGTTGGGAGGACTGTGCTCCCTCCAGAGGCTCTAGGAAGAATTTGCTTCCTTGCCTTTTCCAGCTTCTAGAAACCCTCTACATTCCTTGGCTCATTGACCCCTTCTTCCAGCTTCAAAACCAGCAGCTTAGAATCTTCCAATCTCTCTCCCTCTGTTTCCGTTGTTACATCAACTTTTCTTCACCCTGAATGTCCCTCTTATAAGGACCCTTGGGATTGCATTTAGGACCCACTGGGATAATCTTGTCTAATCTCCCCATCCCAAGATCCTTCACTTATTACGTCTGCAATGTCCCTTTTACCATGTAAGGTAACACAGTCACAGGTTCTCGAGACTAAGACATGAACATCTTGGGATAGCATTATTCAGCCTACCATGCTGACCTTTTTAGACAGTAAGGGAACAATTACTTTTTGCTTTCACTGTTTCTTAAATAAAATTTATCCTGCACCCGGGACTTCCCTGGTGGCGCAGTGGTTTACGAATCCGCCTGCCAATGCAGGGGACATGGGTTCGATTCCCTGGTCCGGGAAGATCCCACATGCCGCCGAGCAACTGAGCCCGTGCGCCACAACTACTGAGCCTGTGCTCTAGAGCCCTCGAGCCCCAACTACTGAAGCCCACATGCCTAGAGCCTGTGTTCTACAGCAAGAGAAGCCACCGCAATAAGACCATGCACCGCAACAAAGAGTAGCCCCCGCTCAATGCAACTAGAGAAAGCCCATGCACAACAATGAAGACCCAATGCAGCCAAAAATAAATATATAATTTTTTTAAAAATTCCATTTAAAAAAGAAAAATTTGTCCTGCAGCCAAGTACCATGCATGCTACACAAACGTACATGTGTGAGCCCTCACCTTTATATTGTTAGTATGAGGCTAACACAGACAGTATAGGTAGGCTGCCGAAACCCCAGGCCCTTTTATGTTGTCTTATGGTACCTTCAGGGCCAAAGCAAGTGCATTTATGTGGCTTCTCCACAGGCTCTTAGGGGTCACGTACCCCACCATGTAGTCTAGAGTTGGCTCTGAAATATCATGGCCTTGAATTTTAGAGATCCAAACCGAGGATTTATTCTCAGAAGAACAGCATATTTTATTAATGGACAAATAAAAAGGAAAAGGGAGTCTTATAAAGAGAGGTGTTATCTTCCTAGGTTCATAGAGAACAACTCAATAAAGTTAGTGCAAACCCAAAACCTACAGAAGGAGGTAAAGATGCCTGTTCTTGGAGGACTCTGTCTCTAAGAATTAAGTTGTCCAGAAAATCAAGGTATACAGAGAAAAGTATCCCTCAGATGAATTACCAGATAGGAGCAGTGGAAAAAAGGAAAGAATTAAAAGCAGCTCCACTAAGCTGGAGGAAGAGAAAGATTCAGACCTTGGGACCAGACTGGATGGATATGAGATGGCAAATATGATATTGAAGGCAGAATAGATGAATATGAAAGGAAAAGGTAAACACAGCATTAGAGAAGGGGCCATGTCTTCACTGTTGCTACACCAGAAATGGTGCTTGAGGAAATTTACCAAAGGAAGAGGAGCAAGATCTCAGAGGGAGACTACAATGAGTCTCCCTAAGGGAATCATATCCAGGACACCACTGGGAGATGGCCTCTTATTCACACACACGCACACACACACAGAGTATATCACTGGAGCGATTAAGACCTCTCCCCTTAGACACTGGGGCATCTAAACCAAGGAGTTACAGAGAATCCATGCAAATTGGAGAGGGAAGAGGAAGAAGATCAGCACAAAATACTAGAAGCATCACAAGGTGAATTTCAAGGTAATGGGACCACTGTAGCTGGAGATCAAATTATTACCTAGCCCCTGAGAGAATGGCCTGATAAATCTAAGGAATTAGGACTCCCCAAGGCAGGGTTCACAGTCCTGGCTGCACATTAGAGTCACCTGGGATTAGAGTCACATAGTGAGGTTTGAACACCACCCCAGATGAAATAAATCAGTCAGCATAACACTGATGGTCTTGGGCAAGGGTTCTCAAGCTTGAGTAGACATAAGAATCCCTGCAGGGCTTGAAAAAACACTGTTTCTGTGCCCCAGCCTCAGGGTGGAGGTGTTGTTTGAGAATTCTGAATTTCTAAACCAATTCCCAGGTGATACCGAGGCTGCCACCGGGGACCTCACTTTGAGAACCACATTTTCTAAGGGAAGGCACTGCAGAGATAAGACAAACGAAAGGGGGGAGGTGGGACAATGACAGATGGAGGCAGGCCTAGGTTAGATGCTGCTTGACAGAGAACATCTCCTGGGCAGGAGTGCCCAATTTAGGAAGCAAAGACGGGGCAAGATCTGTTTGCTCAATGGATGCTTTTAGCATAGCCAGAACTTTCTGATGTCATCATCTTTCACTCTGGGAGATTCCACAAGACAAAAACAGTGCCTTACTGAAAGGAGAAAGGAAACACACAGGAGCACGGAACTGTAGGGACAGACCCCCATAAGTGCAGAGAAAGATAAAGTAAAAAGTCTCCTCGAGGCCTGGACCATCCCAAAGTGAAGGCTGTGCCCTGAAAAGCACAAGGGAGAGATCTCGGCTCTCACTAGGACCCCAGGGGAACAGGTTACAGAAGCTTCAATCGCAGCTTCTGCTCAGGCATCCGCTGAGAGTAATTTTACAGGAAAAGCAAAGTGTGCAGGTGAGGAAGAAAGCTTCTCTGGAACAGTGCTTCTCACACTTTGCTGAGTATTAGCATTACCTGGAGAGCTTTCAAACTGCCCCATGTACAGGCCACAACCCAACCATTTAAATCAGAATTTCTGGGGGTGGCACCAAGGCATCCGCATTTTATAAAACTCCCCAGGGGGTTCCAAAGTGCAGCCAAGTTGAAGGATAGGGTCTTGCTACTCCAAGCGTGGCCTGTGAACCAACAGGGTGCTACCTGGGAGCCTGTTATAAATGCAGAGTCTCAGGTCTTCCCCTAGACCCACTGAATCAGAATCTGCTTTTTATCCGTATCTCTAGGGATCTGTGTGCACACAAATAACTGGGAAGCGCCGCTCTAGAAGGCAGCTTTCCTAGGCCTAAGCAATTTCAAAGCAAGAGGCATTGGCAACAGGAACTGGGGCACAGCTCTGAAAACACCTGCTCCAAGACACCGTGGAGGCTATGTCATTACAGAGGGTCCACTCTCAGTTCATCACTGGGGATCCAGAAACACAAGGCTCTGTGGGACAATGCTGGAGGGAAAGAAGGTGATCTCAGCAAAATCTGCCAAACTGTTAACACTGGCTCCCTTTGGGAGGAGGGATAGTGAAGCAGGAAACTTGAGTTTTTGTTTTCTGTACCATTTGAATTTCTTAACTGTGTGTGTGTGTGTGTGTGTGTGTGTGTGTGTGTGTGTGTGTGTTTTAGTGTGTTTTGGGAATTGTTAAGGATTATGTTGATGGTGGGGTTATGGGATATTCTTTAACATTTACTTTATTAAAAAAATCTAATAAATGGTATTTTTTAAAAAGCAATATACATAGCAAAAGCAATTAGAAATACCAAGATGAATTTGGAAAAAATCAGTCTTAATAGGATACCTTAATATTATTGCATCACTTTGTCTTTGTCAAATCAAGTAGGCAAAAAGAAATAAAAATATGGACGATATGAATAATTTCATTAATAAGGTTATTTACTAGATATATTTCAAATATGTAACCTACATATATGGAATACATAATTTTAACACATTCCACGTAGCATTTTTAAAAACGAAGCATTTTTCTAGCCCACAAAGGAAATGTTAATACCTTTCAAAAGGTAGGAAGTTTAAGCCACATGAGGGTAGAGAACATGTAATGTCTTGCCCGTACTGATCTTCAGTGCCTGGCACAGTGGCTGCTATGATGTAGGTACTCATTAAATATTTATTGTTGGAAGGCTACATTTTCTCACTTAAATGCAATAAAATAAAAAGTTCACAATGAATGTTTGAACAAATAAAAAGCTCAAAGCATAAAAGAAATTCAAAATAAAAGAAATTCTCCCTCAATTTAAAGTCAATGTAATATTAATGTAAGGCCAGACACTATAAAACTCTTAGAGGAAAAGAGAGGCAGAACACTCTTTCTTTGACATAAATCGCAGCAATATCTTTTGGGATCCGCCTCCTAGAGTAATGAAAATAAAAACAAAAATCAACAAATGGGACCTAATTAAACTTAAAAGCTTCTGCACAGCAAAGGAAACCATAAACAAAATGAAAAGACAACTCACAGAATGGGAGAAAATATTTGCAAACAAAGCAATTAATCTCCAAAATATACAAACAGCTCATGCAGCTCTATGTCAAAAAACCAAACAACCCAATCAAAAAATGGGCAGAAGATCTAAATAGACGTTTTTCCAAAGAAGACATACAGATGGCCAAAGAGCACATGAAAAGATGCTCAACGTCACTATCAGAGAAATGCAAATCAAAACTACAATGAGGTATCACCTCACACCAGTCAGAATGGTCATATCAAAAAGTCTACAAACAATAAAAGCTGGAGAGGGTGTGGAAAAAAGGGAACCCTCCTACACTGTTTGAGGGAATGTAAATTGGTACAACCACTATGGAGAACAGTATTGAGGTTCCTTTTAAAAAAAAATCTAAAAATAGGGGACTTCCCTGGTGGTAAAGTGGTTAAGAATCTGCCTGTCAGTGCAGGGGACACTGGTTCGAGCCCTGGTCCAGGAAGATCCCACATGCCACGGAGCAACTAAGCCCGTGCTTCCCAACTACTGAGCCTGCACTCTAGAGCCTGCAAGCCACAACTACTGAGCCCACGTGCCACAACTACTGAATCCCGTGCGCCTAGAGCCCATGCTCCGCAACAAGAGAAGCCACCTGAATGAGAAGCCCGCGCACGCAATGAAGAGTAGCCCCCGCTCACTGCAACTATTTATAAATAAATAAATAAACAAACAAATAAATAAATAAATAAAAATAGAACTACCATATGATCCAGCAATCCCACTCCTGGGCATATATCCAGAGAAAACCTTAATTTGAAAAGATACATGCACCCCACTGTTCACTGCAGCACTATAATAATAGCCAAGACATGGAAGTAACCTAAATGTCCATCGACAGAGGAATGGATAAAGAAGATGCAGTATGTATAAACAGTGGAATATAATTCGGCCATTAAAGAGAATGAAATAATGCCATTTGCAGCAACATGGATGGACCTAGAGATTATCATACTAAGTGAAGTTAAGTCAGACAAAGACAAATATCATATGGTATCACTCATATATGGAATCTAATTTTAAAAAATGATACAAATGAACTTATTTGCAAAACAGAAACAGACTTACAGATATGGAAACAAACTTGCGGTTACCAAAGGGGAAACATGGAGGGGGGAGGGATAAATCAGGAATTTGGGATTAATATATACACACTACTATATAAGATAGATAACCAACAAGGACCTACTGTACAGCATAGGGAACGCTACTCAATATTCTGTGATAACCTATATAAGAAAATAATCTGAAAAAGAATGAATACATGTATATGTCTAACTGAATCACTCTGCTGTACACCTGAAGCTAACACAACACTGTAAATCAACTCGACTCCAATAAAATTCTTAAAAAGTCAACTGCAACTCAACAGGATTTTATAAGCTGATTCTAAAATTAATATGGAAGAGGAAATGTATATGAATTGACAAGGTAAATATTAAACATAATCTATTTTTTGTTCTACAAGATTCATAACTTTGTAAGATTATAGAAATTAAAATGGCATGACACTGGGGTAGGAAAAGACAATTAAATTGACAGATAACAGAACTGAGTAGAAAACTCAGGTATATCTTGTCCCCTGGTTTATTAATCTAATAAGATACAATGTCAAATGCATAAAGAAATTAAGTGCCATTTAATAAATGATACTGGGAAAACTGCCTCCCATTTGGAAAAAATAAAATTAGATTCTTACCTCACGCTATCCACAAGGAAAATGTTCCAATGGACTGAAGTCCTGAAAGATAAACACAAAACAACTGTATTAGAAGAAATACAGGAGGATGTATTGTCAACTTGGGGTATGTGCTGCTTCTTAGATAAAGCACAAAACCTAAATGCAAAGTTTAATAAATTGACTACATTATAAGCCATAATTCTGTGTGACAGATGACACCACAGAAGTTTTTGAACAGTGACAAATGCGTTAAAAATATTGATAACGTGCGACTTCCCTGGTGGTACAGTGGTTGAGAATCCACCTGCCAATGCAGGGGACATGGGTTCGCTCCCTGGTCTGAGAAGATCCCACATGCCGCGGAGCAACTGAGCCCATGCACAATTACTGAACCTGCTCTCTAGAGCCTGCGAGCCACAACTCCTGAGCTCACGTGCCACAACTACTGAAGCCTGCACACCTAGAGCCTGTGCTGTGCAACAAGAGAAGCCACCACAATGAGAAGCTCAAACACCGCAAAGAAGAGTAGGCCCCACTCGCCACAACTAGAGAAAGCCCACGTGCAGCAAAGAACAAATAAATAAATAAATGCAGCCAAATAAATAATTTATTTATTTTAAAAAATATTGACAACCTATTTAAGAGACAAAGGACTAGGATCAAGAATGAATAAAGAATTCTTACCAGTCATTAAGAAAAAAATGAACAATAGAAACTGGACAAAGGATATGAACAGGCAATTCGCAGAAAAAGACATATAAATCATCAGTAATCACATTTAAAAGGATGTTTCATTTCACTAGTAATCAAGGGTATAACTGCAAAATAAAATAAAAAGATACTATTTTTCACTCATTAGTTTAGCAAATTTTTTAAAGTTAGAGTATAACAAGTGTTGGCAGGATGGGGATAATAAATTCACACCTTATGAGAGGAATATATAAATGTATATGAGCCATTCCCACTTTGAAGGGCATTTGGGCGGGACCAAAAAGAAAAAATGTACCCTGTAACATGACAATTCCACATCTTTGCTTCTACCTTGGAGAAATATTGGCACACACTCCACAGGAGCCTGCAAGTGACTTTGACTGCAGCTTTCCCTATAAAAGCAAAACCTGGAAATAATCTAATTGTCCATCAAACAGAATGTGGTTGAATAAACTATATTAAATCCATACTATGCAATACACCACAATAGTTAAAATGAATCAGTCTGATGTACAGATATTGATGGAAAAGATGCTCATACCTCACAGAAGAGAGACAGATGCAGTATCATATATATAATATGATATTCTTTTCTTTTTATACTACAGGTTCTTATTAGTCATCCATTTTATACACATCAGTGTATACATGTCAATCCCAATCGCCCAATTCAGCACACCACCATCCCCACCCCACCGCGGTTTTCCCCCCTTGGCGTCCACACGTTTGTTCTCTACATCTGTGTCTCAACTTCTGCCCTGCAAACCAGCTCATCTGTACCATTTTTCTAGGTTCCACATACATGCGTTAATATATGATATCTGTTTTTCTCTTTCTGACTTACTTCACTCTGTATTACAGTCTCTAGATCCATCCACGTCTCAACAAATGACTCAATTTCGTTCCTTTTTATGGCTGAGTAATATTCCACTGTATATATGTACCACAACTTCTTTATCCATTTGTCTGTCGATGGGCATTTAGGTTGCTTCCATGACCTGGCTATTGTAAACAGTGCTGCAATGAATGTTGAGAGGGTGCGGAGAAAAGGGAACCCTCTTGCACTGTTGGTGGGAATGTAAATTGATACAGCCACTATGGAGAACAGTATGGAGGTTCCTTAAAAAACTAAAAATAGATTTACCATATGATCCAGCAATCCTACTTCTGGGCATATACCCAGAGAAAACCATAATTCAAAAAGACACATGCACTCCAATCTTCATTATAATATGATATTCTGTGTGTTAAAAAAAATCCACAAACTGTATTTTCTCTAAGTTGACATATATAAATGCCAAAAAAATCTGGAGTGCCATTTAATATGGCAAACTGAGATGATGTGGTACCCCTTTCTGCTATCACCTAGAATCTTCCTAGAAATCCTATATAAAATATTCCACAATATTTCAAAATACAGACCTATTCATTCCCTGCCCATACACACAAATACACATAAATGAATGTCAACTTGTGAAAAATAAAAAGAGTTATTTTCAAAAGCCAGGGCTATACAAACTGAAGTTCAGTAGCTCTGAGGTGAGGAGTCTAGATATTAAATAGAGAATTAATCTGGAGAAGATTTAAAACAATGTGAAATTAATTAACTATATTTCAATTAAAAAATTAATTGGTAGCAATATATAATCCACTTTAGATCACCAAATAAATGTTTTAGCTTTCATTTTAGCTTAAAATGAAAAAAAATGGGGAATTAAATTTCTAGCTAAGAATAACGTGGACAATGTGGGACAGTGGAAGTGGTTATCAGATCCCTGAACAGTTTGGGACAAGGGTATAGATATTCATTAACTTTAGACTTTGGTAATTCAAGCATGCATCATAAAAACTTAAGCATAACTTCTGAGCAAAGAAATAGTGTTACAAACCATTGCAAAAAAAAAAAAAGGAAGGGAGGGAATAAAGAAATCTCACCAATCAAATAGAAGGCAGAAAATCAGGGGAAAAAGAATAAATAAAGAAAAAATATGGCAAAGAGAGAGCACAAAATAAGATGGTAGAAATATATGTTAGTATTCGAAGTAAACAAAAATGGACTAACCCTGCCAGTTAAAAGACAAAGATGCTTAGATTGGGGCAGGGTGGAGGTGGGGAGAGCAGACAGCTATACACAGTATAAGATTACATCTCAGAAAGGTTGAAAGTAAAAAAACAGAAAAAGTTATGTTAGAGAAATATAATAAAAATAATTTAAGAGCTGGTGTAGCTATATTAAGATCTGGCAAAATAGATTTTGAGGCATAAGCACTAATAAAGAGTGATGGGGGCTTCCCTGGTGGCGCAGTGGTTGCGCGTCCGCCTGCCGATGCAGGGGAAACGGGTTCGCGCCCCGGTCTGGGAGGATCCCACATGCCGCGGAGCGGCTGGGCCCGTGAGCCATGGCCGCTGAGCCTGCGCGTCCGGAGCCTGTGCTCCGCAACGGGAGAGGCCGCAGCAGGGGGAGGCCCGCGTACCACACAAAAAAAATAAAAAATAAAAATAAATAAATAAATAAATAAATAAGAGTGATGTTGTATAGTGATAAGAAGCAATTAAGATTCAAGAATCCAAAACCTGTTTGCATCTAATAACAACCTCAAAATACATAAAGCAAAACACTACTGAAACTGCAGACACATCCACAAACAGGGAGATTTTTAATGTACTCTCTTATTTATATTTCAAGCAGATGAAAAATAAAATTAGTAATAAAGAAGATATGAACATCACAGTTAACAAGCTCAAACTTGTAAAAGCTGTTTAGAACCCTGTACTCAAATTTTAGAGAATAATCAATTTTTAAAGCATCTATGGAA
Organism: Physeter macrocephalus; assembly: GCF_002837175.3. NCBI lineage: Eukaryota > Metazoa > Chordata > Mammalia > Artiodactyla > Physeteridae > Physeter > Physeter macrocephalus. The sequence goes on from NC_041222.1 coordinate 1,172,009, forward strand.
CAGTTATAAAAATAGCCAACTTCTAGATCAGACTACTCTTAGAAACTCCAATATCATGCAGACAATATACTCTGATAACAATGAAATTAAAAAGACCATAAATTGTTTCTTTGCAAAATTTAATAAAATATATAAATTTCTAGCATGATTTATCAAGAAAAAAAGCACAAATAAACAACATTAAGAATGAAAAGGGGGGAGACAATTTCAAATATAATAAATCATATGAAGACACTACAAAGAATTTTATAATATATTAAAAAATTGAATGATTTCATAGGTAAGTGTAATTTACAAAACTGATCCAGGAAGAGAGGATAAACCTGAACAGATCTTTAATCATTAATAAAATTATTTCAGTATTCTAGATTCTACCCACAAAAATAAAATAAAACAAAATCATTAGGCACAGATGATTTTATAAGCAGGAGTTATCAAAACTTCAAGGAATAGCAAATTTTAATTCTTTACAACATATTCTAATGAATACAAAAAGAGAGAAAGCTCCTTTACACATTTTAGGAACCTGGTACAACATTAATACTAAAACAGACAAGCAGGCTACAAGGACTGCACGTTATAAGACAGTCTTACTTATGGGTATAGATGCAAAAATCCTAAGTAAAATATTAAATTGAATAATGAGTGAGAAACAAGGCATGACATAACAAGTAGAGATTATTTGAGGAATGAACGGATAGTTTAGCATTTAAAATATTAATGTAATTAGCCCAGTAATATATTAAAAGAGAAAAACTGTATTATCATCTCAACAAACGTGGGGAAAAGCATGTGATAACACTGAATGTTAATCTAAGAAAAGTTATCTAGAGAACAGAGAGGAGCTTACCTGGTCTCATAAGGGGTATTTATTGGTCAAAGGGTACAAACTTTCAGCTATAAGATGAATAAGATCTGGGAATCAAATGTACAACATGGTGACTATAGTTAACAACACTGTATAGTATATTTGAAAGTTGCTAAGAGAATTGATCTTAAATGTACTCACTACCACCACCACCACAACAAAAATGGTGATTGTGTGAGGTGAAGGATGTGTCAAGTAATTTTACTGTGATAATCATTTTGCAATATATACATGCTTCAAATCATTACATTGTCTGCCTTAAATTTACACAGTGTTACGTATCAATTATATCTCAATAAAGCTGGACAAAAATAAAGCCCACCCAATAGAAAAGTTGTAATAGACATGATAATTAGTGCTGAATAGCAAAAAGCGTTTCTATTAAATTCAGAAACAACTAAAAAATGACTGCTATCACCACTTATATTCAATGTTATACTAGACAAATACAATTAATAAGAGGAAAAAGGCATATGGATTGAAAATGATGGAATTGTCATTAGTCCCAGATTTAAAAAATCATCACCTACATTTGAAAAAATTCCAAGAAAATCTACCAACAAATTATCAGAATAGTTAGGCAAGCCTGATAAACACAAATTCCATATACAGAAACCGACTGCATTCCTACACACCAGCAACAGAAAGCTAGAAAATGTAATTTTTAAAAAGATACCACTCACAATAACAAAATCTATAAGATGTGCAAGAACTTTAAAGAGAAAATTATAAAGCTTCATTGAAGTATATAAAAAGCCTAAATAAATGGATAGAAAAGTCACATTAGTATATGTGAAAACTCACTATCAAAAAGATGGACATTCTCCCTAACTTTATGTATAGATTTGATGCAGTGCCATTCCAAAACAAGAGAGTTTTTCATGGAACTTGGTAAGCTGGTCCCAAAATATATATGGAATCATAAAGAGTCAAGAATAGCTCTTTTTTTGTTGTGTGTGTATAAGCTGATGTATTCAGTGATGTATTTTCCTGCCAGATATGAAGGCTTATTATGAAGCTGAAGTAAGTTAAATAATGTGACATTAGTGCCACAACAGACAAACAGATCAAAAGAACAGAAAAGAGAACCTGGAAACTGACACACACATATAAGGGACTGGCACAAAAGAGTGGCCAAAGGATGGACTATTTAATAAATGATGCTATAATAAATGATAAAGGAGTGATGGAATTAGAATATTGCCATTTTTCAAGCCCTAATGAAATAATGGATCTAGGCACATCAGTGGTTGTTAACATCCCAAAAATGTGAAGTTAGACTTTATGTACCTGCTAGTGGAAGTACAAAAATCCTATATGAAGTATTCTTACCAAATGTCAAAGCTGAATCCGATCGAGTCTCTAGACTAACTGTTTACAGGAAACACGGGGGCAGAACATGCTAAATGAAACCACAAAGATGCAATCAGAAAAAGCCAGAATGTGGGAATCAGTACAGAACCAAGTCGAGTTTTTTAAATAAGTAACTTTGAGGGGGAAGAAAAGAGGAAGGAGATAAATATATATTAAAATAGAGTAAGGAAACATTCAACCAACTCTAATATTGATATATGGACTTTGTTTGGATCCTGATTCAAATCAACTGCAAAAAGAAAACTGTGATATAATTTGTAGAAATTTGCTTATTGATGTTGAGGAAATTGGGGGTTTTTTAGATGTAATAATGTTATTGGGGTTAAAAAGAGACCTGATCTTTTAAAGATTCATGCTTAAATATTTACAGATGAAATTATATGACGTCTGGCTTTGCTTCAAAATAATTTAGGAGAGAGAATGACCGAAGGTATGGATGAAACAAGACTGGCCATGATTAGATCATTGTTGAAGCTGGGTGATGAGTACATGAGGTTTATTATCCTATTCTCTGTACTATTTTTTTTTTTTTAGTGGTACGCGGGCCTCTCACTGCTGCGGCCTCTCCCGTTGCAGAGCACAGGCTCCGGACGCGCAGGCTCAGCGGCCATGGCTCACGGGCCCAGCCGCTCCACGGCATGTGGGATCTTCCCGGACCGGGGCACGAACCCGTGTCCCCTGCATCGGCAGTCGCATTCTCAACCACTGCGCCACCAGGGAAGCCCCTGTACTATTTTTTATGTTTGAAATTTTCTAAAATAAAGAGGAAAAACAACACTGGGATGATTTGTTATCCCTATGAAGAGATTATAAAATTAGATCCCTTCCTCACATCATATAATAAAGTAAATTCCAGGTGAATTAAAGACTACTTGTAAGTTGCAAAATCTTGCAACTTTTAGAAATAAATATAGGAACAAGTGTTTATGACATTGGGGTGGGAAGGATTTCCTAAGCAAGACAGAAAAAGTGCTAACCATAATGGCAAACATTAATAAATTTCAGCATACACAAATGAAATATTTGTATACAATAAAAGATATCATAAACAAAATGAAAGACAAACCACAGTCTGGGAGAAACTATCTGCAACAAAATATTAGTGTCTACAATATATAATGAACCTTTACAAATCAATGAGGGGAAAATGGGGAAATGGGCAAAGGCTAGAAACAGGCAATTCCAAGAGGAAACCCAAATAGTAAATAAGTATGTAAAAAGCTCTGCAACCTCACAGGTAACCAGGAAAACGCAATTAAAGCAACAATGAGATACATTTCACATCCATCGAGCAGCAAAACTTAAAAATCAGATGATACCTGGTGATGGAGAGGATGCAAGGAAATAAGCACTCTTATACAGTGCTGGTGGGAGTGTAAACTGGTCCAGTCACATTGGAGATATTTTGATAATACTGGACCTAGTTGAGTTAAAGATGCCTTGTGACTCAGCAATTCCACTTCCATGTAGATACACGAGATAAATTTTTTCCCATGTACCTAAGAACACGTGGGTAAGAATGTTTATCGTGCACTATATGTAATAGTTTAAAAATGGAAACAACTGTACCTTAGAAGGGAAATGGAAAAATATTCATATAATGAAATACTAGCAAGCAGATAAAATGAATAAACTAAACCTATATATATCAACATGAGTAAATCTCAAAATAAGGCTTTAAAAAGATATGGACAATATGCTACTATTCATGTAAACTTAAAATACCCCAAAGAATTCTGTATATTATTTGTTGTAAACATATGGGAATGATGCCCACTGACTTAAGGAGAGTGATGTCCTTGGGGGAAGGAGGGTAAGAAAAGGATGGGTGGGACTCCAAAACTCTGATGATGGTAAAATGGATATCTGTTAGATCATTTCCTGTTATTTTTGTGTATTTGAAATATCTCATAATTAAGACTTTTTTTTTAAAGAAAAAGCATTGGTTTAATATCCTCAAAACATTATCCTTATCACACATTAATTTTTTTTTTTTTTTTTTTTTTTTTTTTTTTTGTGGTACGTGGGCCTCTCACTGTTGTGGCCTCTCCCATTGCGGAGCACAGGCTCCGGACGCGCAGGCCCAGCGGCCATGGCTCACGGGCCCAGCTGCTCCGCGGCATGTGAGATCCTCCCAGACCGGGGCGCGAACCCGGTTCCCCTGCATCGGCAGGCGGACGCGCAACCACTGCGCCACCAGGGAAGCCCTCACACATTAATTAAAGATGATATGATTTTTCTATCTGGGAAATCCCAGATATTTAACTGAAAAATACTTAGAACTCAAAAAAAATTAATTGAAAAATACTTAGAACTAAGAAAAGTGGTTACTCCTAGGGGTAGAACTATTGAGGTACTTTCACTTTCTTTTAAATTGTTTGAATTTTTAAATGATGAACATGTATTACTTTTGTATTCAGAAAAAAATAATGATATTTACGTTTTGAAAATTTTTAAAAAACAAGTTAAAAAACTAATAAAGTTCGGTAAGGTAGCAGCTTAAAAAATAAATGTGGCAGCAATAAAAATTTATAAAGCAATATTGGAATAAAAGTACAATTCAAAAAAGCAACCCAAATTATTAAATAACCAAAAAAATGTGCAGACATATGAAGAGACCCATAAAACTTTACATAAAAGGAGACCTGAATAAATGAGAAACGTACAAGAATAAATGAGAAATGTTCCAGATTGGGAAGAGCTGATATTCTGCAGACGCTAATTCTCCTTAATGCACGCATGCACACAACACAGAAATGAATTCATTCTAATCATTCTATCTTTAAGAACCAGCATTGCATACTTAATGACAATTAATAAATATATTTCCATATCACTAGATATTTTGCAGCAGATGTTCTTAATCTGAGCCACCAGGACTCCTAGGGACCCTAGGGGGTCCTGAGACTCACTGAAATTAAATGCAAATTTTCCCGCACGTGTGAATTTTTCTGGAAGGGTATCCATAGCTTTTAAGAGATCCCAAAGTGGCCCATTCCAAAGAAAGACTAAGAACCACTACTACTGATCTTTTTTTTTGGGGTGGGGGGTAACAGCTTCAGTGGATATAATTCACACACCATAAAATTCACCCATTAAAAGTGCCTTTTAGTATATTCACAGAGCTGTACAACCATTGCCACAATCAATTTTAGAACATTCCATCACCCCAAGAAGAAACCCTGTATCCTTTAGCTATCATCTCCCCAAAACCCCATCGCCCCCAGCCCTAAACAACCACCAAAGTACTTTCTGTCTCTATAGATTCGCCTCTTCTGGACAGTTCACATAAATAAAATCATATAATATGTGGTCTGTTGTGACCAGCTTCTTTCCCTTAGCATAGTGTTGTCAAGGTTCATCCATGATGTAGCATGTATCAGTACTTCCTTCTTTCCTTTTGTCTGACTAATATCCCATTCATGAATATATCATATTTTCTTTATTCACCTGCTGATGGACATTTGGGCTGTTTCAACCATTTGGTTATTATGAATAATGCTGCTTCGAACACTTCTGTAAAGTTTTAGTGTGAGCATATTTTTATGTGATCAACAACCATCTATATTTCCTTTTCTGTCAACTATTTGATTAAATTCATATTTCTTAACTCTTTCATTATCAACCTCATAAGGAGAAAACTTTAATTAATTTTATTAATTTTAAAATTATTTTAAGGAATAAGATTTATTCCTTAGAGTTGAGCTCTGGATGGCCACAAACCATTGTAATATCTAAGATATTTCACCCCCCAAAAATCCATTTTTGCCCCCTTGAAGGCCTATTACACCCCTTGAGAATGCATGCTTTAAAACCCTCGTACATTTTCCCCCTATGGGGTGGTTGTTCTTATTCTTTCCATTCTTTAGGAATGCTTTATATGTTAGAGAACCTGGCTCTTTGTGATATGAGTTAGAAATAATTCCCCCCACCACCAGTCTGTAGTTTCTTGAGATTTGGCTTCTGATGGTTTTTGCCTTACAGATTTTTTAAGAGGTAGTTGAATTTATCAATCTTCTTATGGCTTCTGGGTTTCTGTCATACTTACTAATCCTTTGCCATTCCAAGATTATAAAAACATTCATCTGTGGCTTATGCTTTCAATTCCCATATTTAAATCTCTGACCCACCTAAAATTTATTTTGGTGTAAGGTACAAACTAGGGATCTAATTTTTTTCCCCAGATAACTATCCAGTTATCTCAGGACTTATTACTGAATGATCAATCTTTCTCACACTGACTTGAAATGCCACCTCTATCATATACTAAACCACCGTGCACATCTGGGTCTAATTCTGAACTTTTAGTCTGTACCACTGATCTCTTTATACATGCAAGTATCATCACTGCACTGCTGTACTTAATGTATCCTCAAAATATATTTTATTATCTGGTACCCTATTTCCCTCTAATTTTTGACACACAAAAAATTGGTTTCCTATTTTGGTTTGTTTTTATCTGAACTTTAAAATCATCTGGTTTCATGAAATAATACGGTTGGCATTTCAGTGGGATCCCATCACATGGTAAATTAATTTTAAAAGAACTGACATCTACATTTTGAGTGTTCTACCAATAACTTTCCATTTTTAAAGTCGTCATCAGTATTTCAAAGTTTTATTTACACATATATCACGTATTTCTCATTATGATAAAATATTGAGCATTTGAAGTATCAAGAATGTACACAAACACACACACACACACGCTTGACTCTTAATTTTGTACCCAACTGTATTACTGAACTATATTATTTTTATAATAGTTTTTCAGTTTAGTCTCTTGGGTTTTACAGCTATACAGTCATATCACCTCATTGTATCATCTGCAAATAAAGATAATTTAATGTCCCATTTTCTTATTTTCATACCTCTAATATCTTTCTTTAATTACATTGGTTACTTCTTCCAGAACAATGCTAAATGACAGTCCAATATGATATTGAACATTTTTGTTTTATCCTGACTTTAATGGGAATGCTTTTAGTGTTTTTCCCATTAAGCATAATGCTGGCTTATGGGGTGAAATGAGTCTATATGTTAAAGAAATAACTATCTCTTTCTACTTTATTAAATGTTTTAAAAATTAAGAAAAGATATTGAATTTTGTCAAATGCCTTTCAATGTTCATGGAGATAGTCTTATGATCTTTCTCCTTAGCCCTATTAATATGATGAATTATAATAATATTTTCCCAACATTTTAGTATGCAATTTTTCAAACATATACCAAAGTTGAAAGACTCTTACAGTGTAAACAAGCATATATCTATCACTTACATTCTACCATTAACATATTACTACACTTGCTTTATTACATAATAGGTAATACATTTTTAAATATTGATTTTAATAGATTTCAAGTAATTCTATTAGATTTTACAATACTGAACCATTCTTATAGTACTATAGTAAACACCTGGTCATAGTGTATTAGTTTTGTTTTGAAGTACTGTTGTATTTTGTTTTCTATTTTAATTTGGACTTTATATCAATATTCATAGATTATGTACATGTGATGAGTATGTACATCTGTGTATCTCTGCTTCACAAAAACAATTTGAACATTAAAAATATTTTTTTTAGGCACTGGAATAGTTTAAGTAGTATTAGAATTATCTGTCCCTTAAAACACTGGTAGAATTCCCTTGTAAAACTGTTTGGGATGGGTTATTTTTCAAGGAAGTGAGTAAATATTTAACAGCGTTTGCTCTTTCCTCTATGGCAATTTGTCTGTTTATTCTTTCTTTCTCTTCTGGGGTCAGTTTTGATAAATTATTTTTCCCTAATAAAAGTATCCATTTCTTCTAGTTGTCAAATGTTTTTGCACAAAGTTTAGCAAAGTGTCTCTTACAATGCTTATAATTGTTTATTTGTACTGATTTTCCACTTGTCATGATTATTTTGTGTATTTTTACTTTCTCATTTTTTGATTAGGTTACCAAACCGTTGATATATTATTGTTTTTGCCCTAAAGAACTAGCACCTGATTTAGTAGTGCTGTATTTTTTCCTCTTTTCTAATTCATTGGTGTCTTTTCTCTTTATGATTCCTTCCTTCTGATTTTTTTAGACTAAATTTTCTTCTGATCACTGTTCTATCTCTATTTCATAGGTCTAATACTTAGGATTTTCACTATCACAATTTTCTAAACACTTTAAAGTTTGGAGTTTGATTTATTTCTGACCCAAGAATTGTTTGAAAGTTCTAAATTTTATAGGCAGAAAAATATTTTTTGCGTTTGAGTACTATTACTAATTTTTGTTTATACTGATTGTGATCAGAGAATGTTGTCTCACCATTCCTACCTTTGTTTTCTTTTTGAATTAATATATGGTCAATTTTGTAAACTCATAGGACCATTTGAAAGGAATGTGAAGCCACTGTTTTTAATGATTAGTCAGTGTGATTATGTTTTAGACCTACCTCATTAATTATGTTCCAGGTATTTTATATTATTACTTTTTAATATAAATGTCATGAACTTAAAGAGGTGAATTAAAGCCTCCTACTACTAATTTGGCTGTCTTTGTCTCTTCTTGTATCTCCTGTTGCTAAGTGCACAGATATACATAATTGTGTTTTTCATTGTAAATTATAGCATTTGACATTATTAATTGCTCACCTTTGTAAATCACCTATTTTTATAGCTAAGACTACCACTGAATCAGGATTTATTTAGTTATATTGTATTGTCAGATATTGAGGTCTTCCTAATTTTTCTTTAATGTGAAAGAATCCTAGTAATGTGAAAAGTGCTAAATAGTATTGCTGTTTTGATTTGCATTTCTCAGTTAGCATTAAGATTTAATAGTTTATGATCATTTGAACTTATTTATTAATGAATTTATATTAATGTTTATAATAGAGAAAACCTAGATGTTCAACAATAGGAGGCTAGATAAATAAAATTTCACTATATTAACATGATGGAATGATAGTAGTTATCATTTAATGTACTTTATATACATTATATCATCTTATCTCCTCTATAAGGTCATTATTACCATTTTCAATTGATTCTAAGATTAAATTTTTATATATCAACATACCTAAAATTAATTGCTTATGTGTCATAGTTTAATTGGCAGTGTTTTTTTTCTTTCTTTCTTAGTAGCAAAAAAACGTAATTCTTACAATTGATGGCATATTAGTGTCAATGAAATATGTTATTTCTCCCGTTTCATAGATTATGGTATTAAATCTCAAGGATGTTAAGTAATTTGCCCAAGGTCAGCCAACTTAAAAATGCCTAGAAGCATATAGATCAAAATGTTAAAATGGGTCTCTCTGGGTGGAAGGATTATAATTAGCTTTTTTCCCTTTTGCTCATCTATTCTGTTTTCTTCAATATGTACATATAACTTTTATAATAAGAAAAAGTGGAACTCTTTTTTTTTTTTTTTAAGATTGGGAGCATTTTATTATTTATTTATTTATTTATTTATGGCTGCTTTTTTAAAAAAAGGAAAAAATAAGGCTAGATTCCCCAATTCACGCTGTTCATCAAAATAAATCCCAGATAAATTAAATAATTAAATATAGAAAATAAGAGAATTCTAGTCATATGGAGATTGTGGTATCAGTGTAGTTTTTCAATAACCCCAAACATTCCCTGAAAATCAATGTAGCAGCAAAAGTAAAAAAATCCGTAGGCACTCTCTTCAACAAAACTAGGTGATAAGGAGATCCAACATATGTATAATTGAAGGCCCTAAAAGTAAAGCCTAAACAATGAAACAGAATAAATATTTAAAAACTGAATTAAAATGTTTCCTAAAATATAAGAGGACTGAATCTAAATATTGAAAGGGTACACTCTGTCCTATGAGAATTAATCTAGAATGGTCAACACCAACACTTAGCTTAGTGATATTATTGTTCCTTAAAGATAAAGTAAAAATCTTTTACATATTCAAGTTAAAAGTCCAAGTTACTTTTAAGGAAAAGAAAATCTGGATGGCAGCAAGATTCTAGATAGTAACATTTTATGATTTAAAAATGGAGGAATATTTTAAAGATATTTAAGGGGAAAAATGGGCCAAAGACTTTAGATTTGGGTGAACTCTCCTTCAAATGTAAAGACCACCAACCGAACAGTTATGAACGTGCAAGACCCCATGGACTGTGGGTCCACCAAGATTCTGTGCTCGTAGGGCATCCTGAGGATCCGTGGCAGACAGGCACACTGTGCAAATCTCCTTTGATATGCACACGCTCAAGTCCCATCAGAGCTGACTTACAAAACGCAAGTTCAAAGACAAAATTATTAAGAATCCTAGGATAGCAAAAGCAGAGCATTAAGCCAAATGTGGGCCTCTTTAGAGTGCAGGGCCCTGTGTGACTGCACAAGTTACACACTCATGGAACCATCCCTGGGTGACACCCAGTGGCTGGTAAGGCCAGCTTTCTTCCAACTCGTCTCCCTCCTCTGCTCTCTCTTCTGACATACTGGAGTGAATGGTATTCCTAAAACAGATAATTAACCATGCCCGGCTCCTCCTTAACACCCCCCTTCCCATCGCTCTCTTGGCACTCATGATTATATTCATAATAAGATGGGTTACCTGGGCCTGCCCACTTTTCTCCTCTCTCATCTCTTCCTCTCCTGCCCCACACCCATACTCCAGGCCCTGGCCAACCCGAACCCAAGCATCACGCGTCCCAAACGGAATCCCAGTTCTGCACTCACCTCCTCCTGCTCTCCTTTCTCAGGAACCAGTACTCCTATCTACCTGGTTGTAGAAAGCTGGGGTCATCCTTGTCTCTTCTCCCTCAATCCCCACATTTAATTTGCTCTTTCATGAATCATCTCTTGAACCTTTCTTGTCAGTGTCCTTGACATTCCTGTCCATTTGTCCTTCCTTTTCATCTACCTTGCAGTCTTCCACCCTGGAAGCAACCTGCCTTCTTCCTGCTCACACTCAACAAGAAAGCCTTTGGGGGAGAATGCCACAGCCACAAAGACTGTGCCCCTGATAAACCTCCAACCTCATATGGGTCCATAGTTTCTCTCTTCTGTCGTTCTCAAAGGAAGTAGGGAAGCATCTCCTGTCTAAGATTACTATCTCACTAGAAATTAACAATTCAAGGAAGGCTAAAATGTCCATATGCTTGGAAACTTTAATAGCTGATACTTACACAGCACTTGCTATATGCGCGCATGTTCTATGGTGGCCTTTACATGAGCTAGTACTCACTTAAATATTACCATTATAGAAATGAAAAAGGTAAAGCACAGACAGGTTAAGTGATTTTCTCAAGGTCAAACAGCCAGTGAGTAGTGCGGGGGGGGTGGATTCAAACCCAGGCAGACAGGCTCCAGGGCCCCTGAACTTTACCACCTGTAACACAGTCCTAAAAGGACTGAAGAAGTGCTTAGAATTAAATGATAATAGAAACAGTGCTTGTCATAACTATGGACACAACTAACAACAACAGTTAGTGGGAAATTTATGGCATCAAATAAATATATTTATTTATCAAGACATAAGAAAATGAAAAAGAACAAGGCAGCACAAATCAAATAAGGAAAGAAACAATAAAGATACTAATCAATGAAATAGTTTAAAAAAAGAGAAGATTAACAAAACCAAAATGTGTATTCTAGAAAAAACTAATTAAAATAGAAGTTAGTAATAATAAAAGAGTATTAGGAAGAGCTAGATGTTAACAAATACAAGAACCTATATAAATTACTTAAACATATAGGAAAACATAAAATGCCAAAATTTGTGCAAAAGGAAGCCAACCTGAACAAACATATAAATAAACTTGAACAAATAAATATTAAGAAGATTGAACTGGTAGTCAGATATCTTCTCTTTCTACCCCTCCCCCCAACAAAAAACCTAAGCCCAGATGGTTTTAAATGGCTCTACATATGAATTCTCCTAAACTTCTAAGAAACTGATATCTTCTATTTTATTCAAGTGTTCCAGAAGCCAGAAAAATAGAGAACTTGGCCCAGCTCATTTTGTGGGGTAATATAATCCTGCTTCCAAAATCAGACAGGAACAATGCAAAAAGGAAAATCACAGGCCTATTTCACTTATAAGCAGATGCAAAAACCCCAAACAAAATATTTGCTAACAGAATCCAGCAACGTATTAAAAATAATAATCATATTCAAGGAATACAAAGATAGTTCAGCACTAGAAAAAATTTCCATTTAATTCAACATTAATAGGAGAAAAACAATATATGATAATCTCAAATGATACAGAAAAGACATTTGATAACTTACAGTACATTCTTATGATTAAAAAAACTCTTATAAAACTTGGAGTAGAGGGACTTTCCTGGTGGTGCAGTGGTTAGGAATCTGCCTGCCAATGCAGGGGACACGGGTTCGAGCCCTGGTCCAGGAAGATCCCACGTGCCATGGGGCAACTAAGCCCGTGCGCCACAACTACTGAAACCCGCGTGCCTAGAGCCCATGCTCCACAAGAAAAGCCACCGCAATGAGAAGCCCGCGCACCACAGCAAAGAGTAGCCCCCGCTCGCCGCAACTAGAGAAAGCCCGCGCGCAGCAACGAAGACCCAACGCAGCCAAAAATAAACAAATAAATAAATTTATTAAAAAAAAAAAAAACCTTGAAGTAGAAAAAAATCTACTTAATTTGATAAAGTTTTTACATCCCCAAACAAGTAAGATACATAAGAGAAACTTTAGACATAACATCTTTATGTCCTAGAAGAAGAACAAGATGTCCCTAATAACTGATAGCATTTAACATAGTATTAAAAATTCTAATTAATACTATAAGGAACTAAGATTGTGAGGTTTGGAAGGGAAGCCATAAGACTGTCATTATTTGCAGATATAATTACCCATTTAAGGTACCAATAGAATTAACAGACCAATTATTAGAACTAATATGAAAATTCAGTTAAGGTTGCTCAGATATAAGATTTACCTACCAAAAAAAAAAAATCAATAGAATTTTCTACACCAGCAATTGCCAACTAGAAAATGTAATATAAAAAATGAAATACAAAAAAACGTAATAAATGTAAAATGTAATGAAATCATAAATGTAAGAAAATGTAATTAAATATGAAATACATCACAATTGCAACAAAAATTATACAGTACCTGAGAATTAATCCAAGAACCTATAAGACCTCTATGACTTGAACTTTATTTTTTTTAATATGAAAATTTCACTTTTTATTCTATTAACAGATTACCTTCTATGGAGTTATAGTAACAGATTTCCACTTAATTTCCAAATATTAAACCATTTTTAGAATACATTCTACTTGATCATTTGTATTATTCTTCTGGTGAAATTGTCAGCTAATATAGTTTTTAGGATTTTTTAGTAAGTGAGACTGGTTTGTAGGGTTGATATGTGTGCATGTGTGTGCACGTGTGTGTGTTGCTTTCTTTGACAGGTTTTGGTATCATTGCTATGTTCACTTCATAAAAAGAATTTTGAAGATTTCCTTCTATTTCTATGTTCTAGAAGAGTTCAAGATAACTGTTCCTTAAATGTTTGGTAGAATTCTTCTGCAGGACTATCTGGTGCTTCTTGAGGGAGCAATTCTTTGACATCTCTATTAAAATCAGTCTATTAGTATTTCTCTTCTGGGGTAAATTTGGTAATTTGTATAATAATAATAATAAACTGGGTTTCTGGACCAGCCAAGTCAAGGTCTCTAAGTGCAGTGACAGCAACAAGATCACAAGCCCCCAAGAATCATACAGTATGTATTTTTCGTGTCTTCCTTCTTTCATATGAATTGAACTTTAAATCTTGAATAATTGACAACTTGGATAGTAAGACTTAACATTATACTCAAGTCAACTTTCCCCAGATTAATTTATAAATTCACTACAATCTCAATCATAAGTACAATTATATGTATACATATGTATATGTGTATGTGCGTGTGTGTATCTGCTTTGAAAACTTGGTAAATCTACTCTAAAAATTACATGAATGGAAGGTACATGAAGAACTAGGTCAACTCTAAAAAGGAAAAAAAAGGGGGGAACCGGGGGGTGACTTTCCTACCAAATAGTAAGACCTACTATAAAGCCACCATAATAAAAAAACTGTAGTGTTGGCACAAGAATAGATAAGTCTATCAATGGAACTAAATGGAGACCTCAAAGACCTACCTCTGTATAATGGGAAGTTAATAGGGACAAAAGAGGTGGCACTGGGCTTCCCTGGTGGCGCAGTGGTTGAGAGCCTGCCTGCCGATGCAGGAGACGCAGGTTCGTGTCCCGGTCTGGGGAGATCCCACATGCCGCGGAGCGGCTGGGCCCGTGAGCCATGGCCGCTGAGCCTGCGCATCCGGAGCCTGTGCTCCGCAACGGGAAAGACCACAACAGTGAGAGGCCCGCGTAACGCAAACAAACAAACAAACAAAAGAGGTGGCACTGCACACTAGTGGGAAAAGGATGGATTGTTTTGCACACAGGGTAGTGAAAACCAGCTCAGTGGACTAAGAAAATTACAACTGGGTCCCTGTTTAGCCTCACGTGCAAAGAGGACTCTTAGGTGAATTAAAGACCTCAGTGTGAAAGTTAAAAATCATAGGGTTAATAGAAACAAATGTAGGAGGATACCTTTGGGCTTAGGGAAAGGCAAGGAGGATTATTTTCCAAAACTTTAAAAGCACAAACCATACTGTACAAATTTGCTGAATTTGATTACATCAAAATTAAGAGGTTGTGTTTAATAAAAAAATAATAATAACATGGGCCAATTAAGAGTCAGACGATAGGACTGAGATTTTTTTCAAAGTCTGAAATTGACAAGGGATTAACATCTAGAAATCTACAAGGAACTCTGTAAAGCAACAAGAAGAGGACATCAACTCCAATAGAAAAATGGGCAAATGATATGACAGGCAATTTACAGAAAAGGAAACCCCCAAAGCTAATAAGCACATGAAGTGATGCTCAAACTCATTAGTAGTCAAAGAAATGTAAATTAAAACGAGATAGCACTTTACACCTTTAGACTGGCAAAACCTACAAACCTGGGTAATACCAATTAATGGCAGAAATGTGGAAGATAGGATCCCTCACACATGGCTGATGGGAGTGTAAATTGGTAAAGCCTTTTTAGAAAGCAATCCTAAACTACTTACGCAAATTATGCATGCACGCGCATGCCCGCACACACATGCTCGCTCACACACACACACACGGACCCCCAAAAATTCTAACACGTGCACAATGGGAAATCTACAAGGATGTTTGCTGCAGGTTCCTTGGAGGAGAGATAATAGCAATCTGGGTTGGCCCTCACTATTATTAGGAAGCAAAGGAGCATATGTACAGATGACAACTTGGATAGATCTTAATAAACAGTGCCAATTGGAAAAATAGAGAATGGTAATATGATACAATACCACTTACATAAATTATAAATACATGCTCACACTCTGGTATGCACGTGTCTTCCCAAAACCTCCAGTGAACTAGCCACTCTTTGCTTGTCTGTATCATGATGTTATTAATGTAACAGATCAATGTGATGTTTTGTGCAATATGGAAGCAGGCTGGATCTCCTTGGACTATTTGATGATAGAGGATGGAAGATTTAATAGAGTCCTGGGGCAAAACTACAAATAACTACGGTTGTTCTGTTTCAGATCCTCTTTTCTGATCAGAAGAGAAAGAATGAGTTCACCAAATCCATGGCCACACACCATACACCTGAGGCTTTATTAACCCACTCCAGCAATGATACCACCCCCCCACATGGCAGCTGCAATTAGGGCCACAGTGATTGACAGGTGGAATGAGCTTCTTTTGTGAGAGGCTGCCTCAGAGAAGAGAAGGGGGAGCTCCTCTGTTCAACCTGCTGGGAAAGAAGAGAGGACCGATCCTGTAGCCAAGATGTTGGGTGGCTGAGTTGAGGAACTAGCATCTGATGGCTTCTCTTTCCTTTGTGAAGAACTGCCTTTTATATTTATCATTATTGGTGGAGAATAATTACCTATTTCTTGAAGATGCCATTTTTGAAGGCAACCCATATTCCATCTCATCCCAATGAACTGGCCAAGCTCGCTGTTGACATGTGGGCACCCCTTGGTATAGCTGGTGCTCAGCCCACATCCATGGGAGGCCCACCACTTTCAGCATCTCCTTCTCCTTGAGATGCTGCATGAATGGGTTCTCTCTGCCCTGGAGTCTTGCTTCCATGAGCTTCTTGAAACCCCCACCCGCCCACCCCCATCCCCCTCAACCCAAGACAAGCCCTTCGGCAGGGGGCTGGCCTCCCCAGCACTATCTTCCAAGGATGAGCACATACAGGTAGATAACCACTCAGGATCTTCTCAAGGACAAAAATGTTTATCCATAGACATAGAAAAGAACATCGACCCATTTGAACTCATAATGCATCCAAATATACACACAGACACTCACACAGACTTTTACTTATATACACTCACACACATACACGTTCACATGTAGCACTTGCACCTATACACATGCCCACGTGGACATAGCCCCTACACACATGCTTAGACTTTCAGGCCCTGCTCTAGGAACATCTATTCTGAGACACACTGGGATATATGCACACATTCAGTACTCACACATGCATGTGTCACATACATACTATTCCGGTATCTACGGTTGCATAGCAAACTACCCGAAACTTGGCATGAAGTAATAATCACTTTACTATGCTCATGGGGGGATGGCTTGTTTCTGCTCCACCATGACCAGGGTCTCAGCTGGAAGAATCCCATGACTGGAAGCATCTTCACTCACATCTCTGACACCTGAACTGGGATGACTTGAATGGCTGGGTGCTCATCAGGTATCTCTCTCTCTGTCTGAGGTTTCATGGCCTGTCCACGTGGTCTCTCCATGTGGCCTCTCGAGCGTGGGGGCCTGGGAGTAGTTGGGGTTCTTAAATGGCAGCTCAGGACTCCAAGAGTGAGTGTTCAAGGTGAACAAGGTGGATGCTGTATGACCTTTTATGACCTAGCCTTGGAAATCACATAGCATTACCTCTGTCATCCTATTTAGTCAAAGCAGTCACAAGTCCAACCAGATTCATGGGGGGAGGACACAGACCCCACCTCTCGATGGGAGAAATGTGAAGGAACTTGCAACCATTTTTAAAAATGGTCACACATCTGCACACACAGGAATGCTTATACACACACACACAGATACATATATGCATATACATATACACATAATACATATCTATACATAAACACACACACACAGGCCTTGTCCTCAGAACCTCAGACTTAGATAAACAGACACGTGCATACGAGCACACATGTAATACAGACACATTCACACAAGTACATCCATAGTCATACCTGGCACACCAATGCACACACACACACATGCTCACAGGCGCAGGGCCTGCCCCAGAGATGCTCACTGCAACACCTGTGGCCCCACCTGCTTGCCCCCTGCCCCATGTCTGGCTGAGCTGGGGGCCAGGATGGACCAGGGTGGCTTGGCTGGAATGGGGTGGGCCCTCTTTCCTTACCACCCTTCCCTTGTGGCAGGGGCCTGGCAAGAAGGAAAACAAATAACCTTGCGGTCTTTAAATAAGCAAAGTTTTGTGCAAAGCAGAGGTTAATGTACTTTATTGTTCAATGTCATGTTTATAGTGGATTGGTGGAAGGAAAAATGTGATTAATTGCCCCGAAGCCCACGGATTTACAATTATTTGGTTGTTGTGAACAAATAAAGGACTACAGTATTCATCATATTCAAATGAGGCGGCAGAATAAATGATGGCGGGCCGGGTAGGAACAAAACCCAGGCATGTTCCCGCACAATCGGAAGGCGACTGGCGCCTTGTCAACCAGACACAGGGTGGTGGCGGGAGCCGAACCCGTTTGTCTCTGTACCGCCAGCAAGGGCTGGGCTGACCCTGCAGGTGCCGGCGTTAATTCATGTCACACCTCGCGCCTCCATCCTTTCTGATATGAAAACCAGGCGCCAATTTCGTAATAGAGACTTGTTTCTGATGAGGCATAGTTTGGGGCGGGGGCACAGATCTTCATTAGAGCCCCTTTCCCGGGTGCGCTCGTTACAGAGCACAGGTACTGGCTAAATGTGTCCGATCATTCATCATGATTTTGCCCTCCACTTTGTCACAGCGTGGGGATTTAAGGAAGATAGATGGTACAAGATGTTGTCTCCTCCACAGATGCTTTCTGCTCTGGTAAGTGTGTCCGATGCAGAATTATTTTGCCACTTTATTATTTCCTAGTGAGTGTTTGTCAGAGCTTCGCCTCTTGGAAGGAGCGAGTTGTTTCCTGTCACTCAGGGATGTCGCGGGAGCTGCGATGCTTGGCTGGGCTCGCCAGCCAGCTGGAACCCGGGCAGGGTCCCCAGGCAGGACTGCGGGGGGTCCTGGGAGTCTGGGCCACAGGGCGAATGTCAAATCCAACAGAAATGGGCAGAGGCTGGCTTTGGGAGAAGGCAGGGCACGGGGGCTTTGGATACGCTGGGTTGGGGGTGTTAAGGGGGCATCTTTTAGGACCTGGACTGGCTGTAGGCCAGCTGGCTGCACGGGGAGCTGTTCAAACCAGTGTCCAAAGGGCTGCAAGAGCTTGGCCTTGAGCTGAGCCAGCTGGAGAGGGTATGGGCAAGGCTGGGGCCCTGTGGGGCTGCTGATGGCCTTAAGGCGGTGTGGCCAAATTCTCGTGCCCATTGCTGGCACCAGATGAGCTTCCTGCCCTGATCAGGACGGCCGAGGGAGCATGGGGTGACCAGCAGGGATACCGGATGGGTGAAGATGGGGATGAGTTCGGCTTGAAGCCCCAAGTCCAGCCCAGAGCCCTGGGAACTCCTGGGAACATGGGAACATCATTCCACGCAGCACTGGGCCCTGGAATCCAAAGGTGACTCTGACCTCGGTGAGAAAGTGGGGTATCCAGGAGTCACCAACCTCTCCTATGGTCCTTCCTCATTTGTGTTTGCTCTGCAGGGGTCTCTCCACGGGCCTCATCCTCCAGGGTACCTGCTTCCCACTGCCACAGCTGGCTGGGCCAGTGACACTCAGCTGTCCCAGCCTGTCGGGTACACAGAAGAGAAATCTACTTTCTCTTGGCTTTCCCCCTCAGTCTAGGCTGGCTGGAGTGGTGAATCCAAGAGGAATACTCCTTGGAGGTTCAGGGGAAACTTATGGAGACCAGCTCAGGAGGAGCCCAAGCAGAGGTGCCTGTGGCACAGGGAACTAGGAGAGAGCACCCGGCCTTCCTCTGGCCCCAAGATGCCATTGCTGGGGTCCACCTTGCTGACTTGTCCATGCCTCCCTCCTCAACGTCTCTCCAGAGGCAGGGCATGTAGGATAAAGAGCACAGTTTTGTAATCACACAGGCCTGGGTTCAAAGCAATGACTAGCTGTAATGTTTTTGAGCCTCTGTTTGCCCATCTGTAAAACAGGGACAATGAGGTGGCTGACTCCTTGGAAGCTCTTAGCGTTGTGGTTCCTGGCACATCGTAGGCGTTCTATCAACCCAGGTGTCCCCTCCCTGCCTCCTCTCTCTGGTTCCGGGCCGCTGGGAGTCCCTGATTCACCCCTCCCCCAAATCCCGTGGGCCTGGGTGGCTCTGCGGTGTGGTCTCCGTGGCCCCTGGCATCTGCCTGGCATCCAGAAGGGTCTGCATAAGATGGCGCTGCCTTTCTGCCCATGCACAACCCCGCCTTCCCTCCGTGGAAAGCCCAGTAAGGAATCTTAACAGTTCGCAGCAGCTAACTCCCCGGCCCTTCCCCAGCCCTCTTCCAGCCAGGCCCGGGCTGAGCCCTGGGGCACAGGCCCTGCCCTTAGGAGTGGGGTGGTGGGAGAGAAGAAATGTGAGCAGACAGTCACTGCAAACACACGTTCACTCTGCGGGTACAGGTCCCAGGCCCAAAGTCCCAGGTGATGGGTATTCACTTACCGAGCCCCCACTTCCAGCTGGACCCGGTTCTGGTGCTTTTCCCACAGCTGAGTCGGTGAGGCAAAACTCGCGGAGAGGCGCCGCTCTCACTCCCACTTCGCAGCTGTGAAAACTGAGTCTGCAGACGAACTACAGCGCTGGAGATCTCGCGGTAGACAGCCGTGGAGGAGGGAGGGATTCGAATACGAGAAGCTTCTGATAGTCTCACCTCGTCATCGTGGACCAGCTGATTGGCTCATTGACAGAGCAGCCACGATTGACACCCACTGCATCCAATCAGAATTCAGCGCCGTCCCTGCTCAGGGTTTTTTGTTTTTTACTCCTTGCTCCACCCACTTCTGGAGGCCCCTCGAATTCCTCCCGGCTCAGCATTCCTGCCAAGTTTTCTGGTTAGAAACCCCCAATACGCGATTATGTGCAGTTTTATGTTTAAGGTATATTTCCCCTTTTTTAAAAACTCAGTTTATTGGGACGTTTTCTTTTATGACTTGTCTCCCATTCATTCATTCACTCATTCATTTGTTCATTGAGCAAAACTAAGGACGCACTATATGCAGTGAGATCAGATCAGCAGGTGGTGAGAGCCAGTGAGAGGGGTGGGCCGCAGCCAGAGGCCCTGAAGGTGGAGAGGCTGGCAGAGCCTCCTGCAAGGTATCTTGTGAGGCAGTGGATCTTGGAGGAACCAGGGGAACACCTGGATCATGGAAGGGCTGGGCCCTTCCCTTCATCCACCAAGCTCTGCCCTGGGTTGGGCTGCATCCACTCTCAGCAACACTGTGTTCACCGCCTCCTCATAGCCTCTGACCCTCCTCGTCCCTCCCTCTTTCTATTCTGCAGCCAGAACGATTTTCCTTAAGCACAAAACTAGTGACGTCACCCTCTGCTTCAAAACCTCAGTGGTTCCCCATTGCCCACCTACTTCAAACCTAAACCTTGAACTTGGCATTCAGTGCCTTTCATGATCCAGCACTAACCTACCCAATGCCACCATTCAGGAGGTTGATCTTGGCCTGTCACTTAAATTCTTTCTCTACCTGTGTTTCCTCAGCTGTAAAATGGGGATAATTATAGTACCTAGATTACATTTTCCAAAGATATCAGCCACAACACATATCCCATCCAACAAGCTCTTTTTATAAGAACTATTGACTTTTCCCAGGGGATGGTAGGAATGATGTTCCCTTCCCTTGAACTTGAGTGGACTTTTATCACTACGTAGATGGATATGGCAAAAGTGATGCTTCGTGACTCCCAGGGCTAGGTCATAAAAACACCAACTTCTTCTGTCTTGTTCTCTTGGGATGCTCACTCTCAGAATCTGGCAGCCATGCTGTGAGGAAGCCAAGGAGTCACCAGGAGAGGCCACTGGAGGTGTTCTGGTTGACAGCACTAAGTGACCAGCCATGTATGTGAGCCATCCTGAAAGCCACCTGCCCCAGCTGATACCATGTGGAGCTGAGTTGAGCTGACCCTACCAAGCCCTAGAGCAAAATAAATAATTGTTATTTTAAGCCACTAAGTTTTAGGACAACTTGTTACATAAAAAGATAACGGAAACACCTACCCCAGTAGGGTTGTTGTGGAGTAGATGAGTGTATTAGTTTGCTGGGGCTGCCATAACAAAACACCACGGACTGGGTGGCTTAAACAACAGAACTTGATTCTCCCCCAATTCTTTTTTTTTTTGCGGTACGCAGGCCTCTCACTGCTGTGGCCTCTCCCGTTGCGGAGCACAGGCTCCGGACGCACAGGCTCGGTGGCCATGGCTCACGGGCCCAGCCGCTCCGCGGCATGTGGGATCTTCCCGGACCGGGGCACGAACCCGTGTCTCCTGCGTCGGCAGGCGGACTCTCAACCACTGCGCCACCAGGGAAGCCCTCCCCCAATTCTTGAGGCTGGAAATCTGAGATCAAGGTGTCAGTAGGGTTGGTTCCTTTTAAAACCTCTCTCATTGGCTTGTAGATGGCCATCTCCTCCCCGCTGTGTAGTCCTGGGGTCTTCCTCTGTACATCTGTGTCCTAATCTACCCTTCTTCTAAGGATACCAGTCATACTAGATTAGGGCCCACCCTAATGACCTCATTTTAACAATTTAGCCTGTAACAATAAGTCAATCCACACGAAATACTTAGAAAAGGACCTCACACAGAATAAGCACTCAGTTAATGGTAGCTGTGTTTTTATTCCAACTACCATCTCTACAGCCACCACTGTCATCTGTGTGGCCTCAAGTCACACACACTCCCTCCCTCCAGCCGCGGGATCGCCAGGCCTCCTCTTAGGCTGTCTCCTCGGCCTGCTTCACTCAAACCTTTGCCCATCTATCCAAATCCTTTCTGTCTAGGAGGCTCAGCTCCTTCACCATTGCTGCCAGAGCCTCCCTGATTTCCCCTCTTTTTCTTTTGAGTTCCTACAGCTTGCGCTGGGGGCTCTGGTTCGCGGTTATCCTGGTCCGCCGTGTCTGAGAAGCTTTGGCGTTTTTGAGCTGTGCCTTTGTTATGTTTTCTAATATAGAAATAATGTATTTTTTCCTGATTATAAAAATAAGTTGTGCTCAGTTTATAAAGTTCAGACAGTACAGAAAGTTTTAAAAAGTAAGTGAAAATCACCTAGAGTTAATGACAACATTTTGGTTTATATCTTTCTGGAATTTTTCATATGCGTATATGTATGTGTGTGAATGTGTGTGTGTATTTTTCTTGATTCTAGCATTTAGTTACACAGCTTTTATGGAAAAAACTACTTCATTAAACATATATATTGTCACGCACACACTGATTTCAGAAATGTTAAAATGTGAAAAATACATACATCCTAGAGTCAAGAAAATATGATATAAGCATATATCTATATTCTTCAAAAATTGGAATCTCTATGAATACTATTTTATGGCCTACTTTTAAAAAAATCTGAACACTAAATTGGGTCACTTGTAGAGACGTGGATGGATCTAGAGACTGTCATACAGAGTGAAGTAAGTCAGAAAGAGAAAAGCAAATATAGTATATTAACACATATATGTGGAACCTAGAAAAATGGTACAGATGAACCGGTTTGCAGGGCAGAAGTTGAGACACAGGTGTAGAGAACAAACGTATGGACACCAAGGGGGGAAAGCGGCGGTGGGGTGGGGACGGGGCTGTGCTGAATTGGGCGATTGGGATTGACATGTATACACGGATGTGTATAAAATGGGTGACTAATAAGAACCTGCTGTATAAAAAAATAAATAAAATTCAAAAAAAAAATCTGCACAACAAAGCTTGGCCAGCTCTTCACATCAATTCATTGATACCCATACAATTAGTTTTAATGGCTGCAGAGCATTCCGTTAAATGATAATATATTTATTCCTCACCTAAGGGCATGAATTTGTAATTATTCTGACACATTTGTAGACCCTTGTTATTATTCGCCTTAAAGATAAATTCCTCCAATCAGCACTTCTGGGCAGGAGAGTTGAAGCTCTTTACCCAGGACTTGGCTGCCACAAGGACAGGAACTGCCCCTGAACCACCCGTGGGTCCTCCAGCATGGGGTCTTGTCATAACGGGGCCCTGGCAATAGTCAACATATATCAATTTCCTAGTAATAACAGGTCAGGAGACAGACCTCACATGAATACCCTGCCTGGAATTGATAAAGCGATTAACTCAACTTTCTGCACCTGAGATTCAAAAAAATAAAAAGCATAGTTTTGGGGGTCAACCATGGTTTCAAACCCCAGCACGGCTACTAAGTGTGACCTCATCCTGGATCCTCAGTGTCCCCATCTGTACAAGGGAGATAATGCCACCTCCTTGCGGGCCTGCGTGGCTGGGTGTCTGCCCTAGCTCTGCACAGCAACTCAGAGGATGGAAAGCCTGGGCATGGCCCTCCCAGGCACTGCTCTCCGAGGGAGCCCACCCCTGGGGAGATCTAGAGCATTAGGTAGGGTAGGGAGGGGCGGTCCCTGAGGGTTCCAGGGCCTCTGAGAACCAGAGTGTGAACAGCTGTGCCTCAGTGGGCTCTGGGCTCCGTCAGTGAGCTTGGCCCCAAGTGGCACAGACCACGGGAAACTGCAGTGGGTGTGTGGGGAGGGGTCCTTTGAGTTTCTAAGAAGAAGGTAAGGACTCACAGCTGCTATTTGCAGACTACTCATTATGTGTCAAGCACCTATTAAGTGCTTTATATTCATTTTCTTATTGCACCCTTTTCGCAAGGTGGAAATTACAGCCCTACTTTACAGAGGACTTGGAGAGTGACTGGACTAAAATCTCAACTCCACCCACTTCTCCCACCACCATCTCTCCCCGCCACTCCCTGACCCACGGCTCAGTCCTTCTACCAGGAGCTAATTGTGACGTCCCTCTGCTTATGAACTTCTTCAGTGAGTGTCTCCCCAGGGCCCTTGGGAAAAAGTCCAAAGTCCTAAACATGGCATGTCCAGGGTCCTGCATGGAAAGTCTGGTTCCCCAAACCCCTCCAGCTTCACTCACACCACTTACCTCTCAGTTCTCGGCTCTAAGTGCTTGGTTTTCACAATATAGAAGCTCTCTCCTACCTCAGGAGCTTTGTACAGCTCTTCCACTGGCTTTAGCTACTTAATATCTACTCATCCTTTCAGCTTCAGCTTAGATTCACCTTCTCAAGGAAGCCTTCCATAACATTCCCATTCTGTCCTATTTTGTAACACATATGCTTATCATCTTTAGGGTGGGTCATAGGAAATTGCCAATAGTTGACCATTTAGACCTACACTAATGGTAATTTCCTATGGTTCAACCTAATAAATATTTATCGTGTTATCTCTTCAATGTCAAGCTCCGTGGCATTTAGGAAATGCTCACCGTCAATACAGGGCTCACCATTTTATCACCCCAGCATTGTACTTGGACGCAGAATAGAACCTCAGTAAATTTTGGTAAATGAATGAATAATGAAGTTGCAGGATGGGATTGAGCCGCAGTCTCTCTGGGAGTGTGAGTAACTTAGCATCCAGCCTACACTAGCATGGGGGCTGCCTGCCCGCCACCTGGCACTAGTCACAGGTCTCAGAGACACAGGCCAAGGGAAGCAGCCCAGGCCCTGCTGGGTGGACAGTGCTGGCCCACGGTAGCTGGCTCCAGCTGCCACACTATCTGACCCCAGTTCTCCAGGACCATGTCTGGTTTCACTGGGAAGTGGCCAAAATGGCAGTTGGGCTCATCTAGACGAAGAGGCCCAGGTTTGGGGGCAAGACCTCGGTGCCGTGCTTCCCCAGTCCCATCCCCACCAGCCAGCCTTCCAGCCTTGCGGCCTGTGCACCGTGCCCCTGCAGCCACACGGTGGCAGTGTTGGCACCATCTGGGCTCCAGAGCCACGGGAGCCTCAGCCTGTCTCCTGCAAGATGCCCTTAGAGGCCAAGTCGCCCAAAGGCGGGGTGTGCAGGGTGGGCTGCTAGAGTGAGCTTGTGTCAACGTGTCTGGGGGTTCTGGGTACATAGGTACAAACCTGTACTAGTATTTTTGTATGTGGGGGTGTGTGTGTGCCTGTGAGCAGCCATGTTCATTGGGTGTCTTTTGAGTCTCTGGCTTTACACAGGTGTCCCTGTGTGTGTGTGTATCTTTGTACCTAACAGGGTGTGTGTCTGACTGTGTACGCTCTCTTTCTGCCTCTATGCACTTCTGTTTCTTAGTGTGTCTGTCTTTGCTTTGTGACTGTTTTGATCTGAGGGCTGTGTGTGTGTGTGTGTTTGTGTGTGTGTGTGTGTGTGTGTGTGTGTGTGTGTGTGTGTGTGTGCGTGCGTGTTTCCCCGGGCCTCTGGGCACAATGAGGAGAGAGCCAGTAGTTGAGGGGTGTGTGTATGTCTGGGTGCCAGGATACACCAAGGTCAGGTGCTCCTGGGACTCCGTCTCCCCCTCCTGTGGCCCCATGTCCTGTTACTTGCATGGACAGCTGCTCTGGTTCTGACCCCTCAGACCCTTGGGCACCCCCTTGAAGTGCCCTTCCCCCCACCCCTACCCCAGCCCTTACAGCTTTCTCTTTGGAGCCTTCACCACCAAACACCAGCTCCCGGAGGTTCAGATATCCATCCAGATGCACCGGCAGGGCCCAGATCGCCTCCTGACCCCCTTACCCCGCTGGAACCAAATCCAGTCCGTCTGCAGCTGGGCAGGATGAGGTCCTGCCACAGCTCCCCTCCCTGGGAAGCCACACCTCATCTCTAGGTCCCAGGTGGGTCCTGAAGGAACAGACTTCAGGGTACAGCGGGTCTCCATCCTCAGACAAGAGGCGCCTGGAGACGGGGCTCTGCTCTCTCCCTCTGACCTCAGGGTGGACCACGTCGGATTCTCTGGCCCAGCCCCGGAGAGGATCTGGACACCCTGGCTCCTTCTCTGGGCCCCACCTCTTGCCCTGAGCAGGCGTTTCGCACTACGGGTGCCAGCTCCCTCCCAGGCCTCCCTTCCCCCTGCCAGGCAAGGGCCCAGGGTGCCACGTCTGGCCACCCTTCCCCCGTGGTTATTAATAATTGCGTATTAGGCGAGAGGCGACTATTGATTCTGGCGCAGGCGGCTCTGGGTCGGGGTAATTTATGGAAACACTGGCATCCCTGGTGATAAATAATGAGGTGATCGCAGAGACGGGTCACTAGTGAGTGGCCTCCAGCCCGCTGCCCTGTGCACTAACACACAGGCTCATAAATGGAAGGAGAGAGGGAGAGAGACCCCGAGCTGGCCATAAAGACAAAGGACACGTTGGTGGTGAGAGGCGCCAGGAAGACAGAAGAAGCAGAAGCACAGGGCAGTGGGGGCCATGCAGTGGGGCTGGTGGGAAAGGGCCAGGCTTCACAGAGAGAAGGACAGAATGACAGACAGGAACAGGGACACAGACTGAGAGACAAGGCAGAGGAGAGAGAAGGCGGACGTGAGGACACAGAGACAGGCAGGGAGAGAGGGGAAAAGACACACAAAGCCAGAGAGAATGAGAAATGGAGAGAACAGAGCCCGGCAGGGTAGGGACAGCAACAGGGAGATATAGGGACAGTGATAAAGAGCCACGGCTGCGGTACGAAAAGCCGGCTGTGCTGAGTGCCTCCTATGTGCTGGCCCTGTTCTGGATTCTCATTGCCTCGTCCTGGCAGCCCCAAGGAGTGATTCAGAGCACGGGCTCCAGAGCCAGCCTGCCTGGGTTCAAATCCCAGCTCTCCCCCTGGCCTCAGCTGCATGACCCTGGGCAGGTCACTTCACTCTCAGTGCCCAGCGCCCCCATCTGGAACATGGAGCCAACATCCCTATGCCAATGGCGGTTGAGAAGGGATGAAACAAGCCAACATCTGTGCCCTTGGGGACCAGTGCCTGGCACTAGTGGTGCTCCAAAAGCATGTTTGTCCTGGCTCCTGTCAATTTCACGCAATTCCATTTGATTTGATTCTCTTCCATTTTATGGGGTGTCTAGTTTACAACGAGTAAATCAGGAAAAATGAGATTCAGTCTGACTGGGAAGCTTTGGCGAGACTTCCTGCAAGACGTAGGGTTTGATTTGGGCCTTGAGGTGGAATTAGAAGGCAAAGTATTCCAGGTGACAGTTTATGCAAAAACATCACAAATTTCAAGGTTGAAGGGACCCTTGATGGCCTAGAGCATCCTCTGATACCTGCATTCCCTCCAGAATATCTCCCTCAGCGTCACTACCCAGCTTTAACTTGGCTACCTCCAGGAACGGGGGACTCATTACCATCCCTAGGGAACTCTGACAAGGTCCTTCTTCAAAATCAGCCTTCATGTGCTGCCCCCACTCCGCCCACTCCCTCGCCCACCCCAGTTCAGCTCCCCAGAGGCTTGTAGTCAGCAACTGGGAGCATCAGGTGCAACCACTTTCAGCTGCTCCAAATACTCCTCCTGGGCCGGCCAGCCAGTCCCCTCCCGGTGCCGGCTGCTCTGCTGGGCGCTCCAGCCCAGCAGGCCTCTGGGGGCTAAGCCAAGCTCTGTGCTTGGCAGGACAGAGTGGTCTGGAATTTACCCTTGATGACAGTGTTCCGACCCTGCTCTGAGGTTTCTTGGAGAGGTGCCAGGGGCTGCCTCTCCTCTTCCACTTTCTCTGTGATTTGTCCCATGTGAGAAAAAGTGTGAAAAACCCTAAGCTACAGGCTGTTGAGGTTGCCGCCCCAACGGGAAGCAGTTTAGAGCAGCGGGTGCTAATGCAGTGTGTTCTGCGTTGATGTCCTTGCCCTGCTGCCCTGTGAGCAGATGGCCTTGCTAGGTCCTTTGAATTGCTGGAGACCCAGTTTCCTCCAGTGTCATAGAGCCTGTGTATAAGAGATTTAATACCAGAGAAAAGCCCCTTTAGTGATCACTGCTGTTATTATCATCCTCCCCCACCCCACCCCTTCTCCACGCACAGTGGGTAGGATGGGACTCCCTCCTTTTTTTTTTTTTTTTTTGCGGTACGCGGGCCTCTCACTGTTGTGGCCTCTCCCGTTGCGGAGCACAGGCTCCGGACGCGCAG
>NC_041222.1:1200671-1231698 GCF_002837175.3 Physeter macrocephalus
GCCGCTCCGCGGCATGTGGGATCTTCCCGGACCGGGGCACGAACCCGTGTCCCCTGCATCGGCAGGCGGACTCTCAACCACTGCGCCACCAGGGAAGCCCGGGACTCTCTCCTTTAAGTCATTTCCAAATATAAGTGCTCCCATGGGATCCTGGCACATGCATCTTGACATGGCTTTGCCCTGGTTCTGGAGCTGGCATAGCTCTCTTCCCCCAGCAAAGCCACCTCTACCTTCACGCACAAGGGACTGAGACCACAGCTGAACAGGACTGAGCCCTGGGGCACACCACCAGAGACCCCCTGTGTGGACATAGGCTGCCATATTGGCAGTCATTCACTTGGTTCTTGTCCATCCCATGTTTCCCCATCCCTTCTACAAGTATGTCCAAAGAGACCTCATCACCCACCTTCTAGGAATCTAGATGCCTTCTCTCAGCCTCCCTTCTCTAACCTACTGGACCAGCTATCCTATAGACAAGAACGTGGGCCAATCAGATGTGGCCATTTCTTAGCAAACCCATCAGTCTCCTGGGTTTACACACGTCCTCCTCTTAGGTCCTCACAGATCATCCCTTTATATTCCATTCTAGAATCTTAACTGAGACGTTGAAACTCATACCAAACTACTATTAATGGAATGAACTTATTTACAAAAAAGAAACAGACTCACAGACTTCAAAAACAAACTTATGGTTACCAAAGGGGAAACGTGGTGGGGAGGGATAAATTAGGAGGTTGGGATTAACATACATACAGTGCTATATATGAAATAGATAATCATACAAGCCACCTACTGTATAGCACAGGGAACTCTACTCAATATTCTGTAATAACCTATATGGGAAAAGAATCTGAAAAAAAATAGATGTATGTATACGTATAACTAAATCACTTTGCTGTACACCTGAAACTAACACAACATTGTAAATCAACTATACCCCAATATACAATAAAAATTAAATTAAAAATTTACATTCTTATCCACTGCACTGGTGGTGCAGTGGATAGGAATCCGCCTGCCAATGCAGGGGACACCGGCTCGAGCCCTGGTCCAGGAAGATCCCACATGCCCCGGAGCAACAAAGCCTGTGCACCACAACTACTGAGCCTGCGCTCTAGAGCCCATGAGCCACAACTACTGAGCCCACGCACCACAACTACTGAAGCCTGAGCACCTAGAGCCCGTGCTCCGCAACAAGAGAAGCCACCGCAATGAGAAGCCCACGCACCTCAACGAAGAAGAGTAGCCCCTGCTCGCTGCAAATAGAGAAAGCCCGTGCACAGCAACGGAGACCCGAAGCAGCCCAAAAAAAAAGATTAAAAAAATAAAATAGCAGCTAATTAATTAATTTTTGTTGTTTTCCCATTTTATAGATGAGGAAGCTCAGAAATGGGCTGTTTAACGGGTTAAACAGCCCATTCCAAGAAATGCACTTTATTGGTCTGTACTTTTCTAATTCCACCTTCTTCTGCCTTAAAAATATTATACTCATGGGACACAGCTGAAGCTGGGTGACCAGGCTAGTGTGTGTGTGTGTGTGTGTGTGTGTGTGTGTGTGTGTGTGTGTGTGTGTGTGTGCGCGCGCGCGTGCGCATGCGTGTTGTGTGTGTGTTGTGTGTGCGTGTGCGTGCATGCGTGTTGTGTGTGTGCGTGCGTGTGTGTGTGTGTGCGCGCGCATGCGTGTTGTGTGTGTGTTGTGTGTGTGCGTGTGGGCGTGCGTGTGTGCGCGCGCGCGCATGCGTGTTGTGTGTGTATGTGTGTGTTGTGTGTGTGTGTGTGTGTGTGTGCTCGGGGTGGGTGCAGAAGGAACTATGTTTAGAATAAAGGGTCAGGACCAGCTGTTGGGTGGGGAGGGCATTGAATGTCAAGTTACCGAGCCTGAGTTTTATTTAGTGGGCAGTGGAGAGCCCTGGAAGCCGTCTGCGGTTACACCTGAGTGGTTGGCAGATTAATCTCGCGGTGGATGCAAGATGAATGAGGCTGGGGGCGAGCAGACGCAGGAAGACCTGTGAAGGGTCTGGGGAAATAGGCCACGTGACAGAGAGGAGAAGCCAATGCCAGGGCAGTGAGAGCAGGTGGAAAGGAGAGGAAAGATTTGAGGGCCAGGTCAGAGGCAGGACTGGCTGAATTTCAGCTGAGCGGATGGGGTTGGGGGGTGGGAGAGGGAGAAGTCACATGATCTGATCCCATCGATGGAGGGGTGTTGCTGCCCACCATAAGGAGAAAGCAGTTTGATTGAGACTAAAGGCCAAGGGGCAGGTGGGAAATTCAATGCTGACCCTGTGGAGTTGAAGGGCCCGGGAGGTGTCATGTCCGGGGGGCCCTTGGAGACGGGGTCTGACGCTCGGGAGAGTGGTCTGGGCTAGAAACGTGGCAGAGGAGGGCTGGTGGTCCGAGCTGCTGGAGGGAATGAGATGCCGGCAGAACCGGTGCCTGCTCAGCATCACCGGTGCCATGGGCCTCCCCCACAAGACTGGGGAGCTCTTCAGGGCAGAGATCCTCGTCTCCACCCAGCCCAGAGCCCCGGAGCTCAGCACAGCCTGGCCTCAGGGGGCGAGGCATGGAGGATGCAGCAATGGAGCTGAGGAAGTCACAGTCAGAGGGGCCAGAGAAGGGAGAGCTGCAGCCAGTGGTGCCCTTGGGGTGGGACATCCTAGACTGGTACCCAGTGGCCATCCATTGGAGCCTTGGGGTGGGTGGCGGGTGGGTGGAAGGGATGCACCGGAAGCCTGTGGTTGCAAGGGAAAGTGATGGGAACAGACATTGATTAAGCTCCCACTGTGTAATTTTATCTCAGAATGTTCCCTCAACAACCCTGCGAGTTGTTGGAGACTGTGGACACACAGTCTACGACTCTACTTTTATAGATGGGGGTTGGAGCCAAGGATTTGAGTCCAGAACTTGGCCGAGAGAAAGGGATGGACACAGTTGGGCCCCTACCCTGGGCCTCAGTTCCCCAGGTTCCTTGCCCTTTCTACTCCTGGATGAGCCCTCTCGGTCCCCCACACCGCCCCCCTACCCTTCCTGCACAGAGAGCTCCTCTCCCGGCCTGTCCCTTGTCTTCTCTGGACCAGTGACAGCGAGGAAACAGCCCTAAGGTCACGTGGCTGGTGGCCGAGGTAGGTTTCACCAGGTCCGGCTGACCCTGGGGTGCCCTACGCCTACAGTCCCTTCTACCTGGAAGGGCTTGCCATGCTCATCCCCAAGGATGCAGGAGGACTCAGAGACAAGGTCTCTCCTGCAAAGCCTTCCCAGCCTCGCCTCCTCCGAGCAGCTCAGCCCTGTATGCATCACCTTTTCCTGCACCGGTCACTCCCAAGGAAACCGGTTTGTTTAGGGGTCTGTCTCCCCCATCCCGTTCCCCGGGGGGCCCTCGGGGCAGGAACAGGGTCCCACCAATCTCCGTGTCCCAGCGCGCAGAGCCCGGCTGGGGAGAGGAGCCCTGTGGACGCGTGCTGAAACAATGAACAAACGAGAGACGGAAGGGTCCCCTCTAGGCCCTCTGGGGGGCGCGGGCTGAGCCCCTGCCGCCGGGTCCGCCCCCAGGTCCCCAGTCCCCGCCGCCGGCCCGGGAGGGGCGGCGCTTTGTTCCCGACCTCCAACCACAGGGAGAATAAAAGTTTGTGAAATATTAGTTTAATAAGACATGCGACTACTATTAAGGATCCGAGCGGTCCTTATTTATTATTCATGCGGCTGCGTGATTTAGGGGCGAGCTGTCCGCCGAGGCTCCAGCGTGGCCGCCTCTCCCCATCACGGATTCCCCTCCTCCTCGTGCCCCCCACCCCCGTGCTCCCCACTCTAGCCTTTACGCGCCTCCCCCGTCCCCAGCCCACACTGCGCAGGCGCACCCTCCGGCCCATGCCGGGGAGTGGGAGGGCCGAGACCACCGTCCTTCGGCCCCGTCTGGACTCAGAAGTCACCTTCGATTCTCTTTAATGGTAGGGGGAAGGTCCCAAGATGCCCAAGTCCAGCGTGCAGAGGCCTGTCTGCAGCTTTGTGTACAGCCATGCGGGTTGGGGTAGGGGGTGGGGGTGGGTGTTGCTCTTTTACTCCATCCCTTCTTTCTGTCTTCCTCCCCTCTTCTCGTTCCCAGGTTGGGGACCTCTGAGGGCAGAGCAGTTGGAAAGATTGGGAGGAGGCTGGGTTCTAGCTCTTCCTCCTGCCCCACCTTGCTGTGTGACCTTAGGCGGGTCTCTTGCCTTCTCTGGGTCTTGGGGATCCCTCTAAATCTAGAAGTTGCAATGAATATTCTGAAAGTTTCCCAGCTTTGGGGAGGAAGAGGCGATTACATACAGTGCACAGATCTTAAGTGTACAATCCTTGAATATTGATAAATGTATATACCCATAAAATCACACCTGCATCAAGATACAAAAACACTTTCATTACCGGGTAAAATTTTAAAAATTTTCTTGCTCCTTTGCAGCCAGCTCCCTCCCTCTACCTTCAAAGGTAACCAATGTTCTGATTTCTTTTGCCACAAATTAGTTTTATTTCTTCTTGAACTTCGTATCAGTGGAATCCTATAGTATGGACTCTTGTGGTTTATGTCGGTAGTTTGTACATTTTTATTGCTGAATAATCCTCTGTTGTATGACTGACTGTACTCTAGTTTGTGGCTCCATCTGTTGATCATTGGGGTTGTTTCCAGTGGCTTAGATGAGTAATAGCCTCTTTGAACATTTGTACACAACTTTTTGCAGAAATACATTTTAATTTCTCTTGAGTAAATACTTAGGAGCGAAACTGCTAAGTAGAATGATAAGTGTATGTTTACCTTTTTAAGTAACTTTCAAACTGTTTTCCAAAGGTTATACTATTTTACACTCTCCAGCAACGTTAGAGTTTTCTGGTTGCTCCACATCCTTGCCACCTCTTGATATTGTCAGTCTTTCTAATTTTCACCATTCTGTTGGGTGTAGTAGTATCTCATTGTCATTTTAATTTGCATTTCTTTATGACTAGTGCTATTACTGATCACATTTTCATGTGATTATTGGCCATTTATATATTTTCTTTTGTGAAGTGTTTAAATATTTTGCTCAATTTTATTTAGGTTTTTTTTAAATTATTGATTTGCAGGACATTTATATATTAAGGATACAAGTCCTCTGCTAGACATATGTATTGTTAATATTTTCTCCCAATCTGCTTTGCCTTTTCATTTTCTTATCAGTGTCTCTTGATAAGTTTTTAACTTTGATAATATCCAATTTATCAACTTTTTCTTTTATAGTTCATGTTTTTTGTGTCTTCTCTAATAAATCTTTGCCTACCCTAAAGTTGTAAATGTATCTTCTCTATATTTTCTTTATAGTTGTAAGCTTTTATGATCTATCTTGTATTAATCTTTGTGTGTGATAGGAGGTAGGGGTTGAGGGTTTTTTCCCTATACATTTGTCCAGTTGTTTCAGCGCTATTTGTTGAAAAGACTTTTCCTATTCACACTGAATAGCCTTGCTGCCTTTGTCAAAAAAAAAAAAAAAATCAATTGACTCTATAGGTGTGGGTCTGTTTCTGGACTCTGGTTCTATTGATCCATTTAATCTATCCTTTGCCAGATCTCAGTGTCTTGATTACTAAACCTTCATAGTTAGTTTTAAAATCAGGTATAATAAATCTTCCAACTTTTTTTCCTTTTACAAGGTTGTTTTGACTATTGTAGTTCCTTTGCTTTTCCATAAATATTTTCGAATCCATTTGTCAGTTTCTAGTAGGAAGCCTGTTGGGATTTTGATCGGGATCTGAGTTTTTCTGTAAGTCACTTCGGAAAGGGGCTCAGGAGGCCACCTGGCCCCCCACCCCGGCTTCTGTGCCCTACCCAGCTAGTTTAGCCCAAGCTCCAGGTGTGACATTCTGAACGTCCCCGGCCCTGAGCAGTATTCCTCAGCTGCCCTCTTTGCCAGCATCATTTCCTGAATGGTTAGCATTCCACATAAGACATTGCCCTTTATTGGAAACCCAGCCCAGTGGGTGAAGGCTGGGGTGTCCAAGGGCCCAGAACCCCAAACCCAGCCCGGTGCCTGGACCCGGAGCCCAGAGCCTGAAGCTTAGAGCCCACTCTGGCTCTGGGAGTAAAGAAACAAGAGTCATTGCCTAGTCCATGGGGGCAGCTCTGGATGAAATTGAAACCCAGTATGTCATTAAGATACTTAAAGTTAAAATGTTATTATGTCTGGGATTTGCTTCAAAATATTTGAAGGGGAGTGAATGGTGGTAACACAGATGAAACAAAACTGGTCATGAGTTGATAACGGTTGAAACTGGGTGATCAGTACAGAGTGTTCATCATACTTTGCAATTTTGAATGTTTGCCACTTTTTATGATAAAAATTTTAAAAATACACCCTCTCCAGCGAGGCAGCCCTCCCCCATCGTTTTCCCCACACCAGGGCCTGGACCCTGCTGCTCTCTGGCTAATGACAACCCCTCTGCCATCTGCAGCGTCCCCAGTGGCTGCTCCACTCCTCCACGGCCTGAGCGTCGTGACGCAGACGCTGGCCCGGTGGGAGCGTGACCTGGCTGTGCAGTTGGCCGTATCTGGGCCTCTCCTGATGTGGTGCTGGCAGGTGGGTTTCCACATCCCCTCCAATGAGTTTTAAGATGATTGAACTACAACAGCTGCCACCCACAACCCAAAGCAGGGCCCCAGGCCAGCCCTAAGCGGTGACAGCCAGGGAGGCTTGCAGAGTGAGCAGGGAGCCATGTGGGGGGCGATGTTAGCGACGTGGGCAGGGAGGGGCGCGGGGACAGATCGCGCAGGGCTTTCCAGGCCGGGGCCTGACTCTGAGGTGGGCCCCCTGGAGGAGGGCATGGAGCCAAGAAGTGACATTTTCTGATCTTTGTTTTGAAAGGACGCCTCTGGCTGCTGAGTGAACTGTCTGGAGGAGCCCGATGGAAGCAGAGAGACAGGTTAGGAAGCCACTGCAGTAATGCAGGTAGAGATGCTGTGCGCTCGCCCCAGGATGGAGGCCGTGAAGGTGGTCAAAAGTGGTCTGGTTTGGGATATATTTTGAAAGTACTGCCGACAAGTTTCCTTGTGGATTGCATGTGGGTGGAGAGAAAGAGGGAGGCGTCAGGAATGAGTCCAAGGGTTTCAGCCTGAGCAACTGGCACAGTGAAGTTGCCATGTATCACACGGGGAGACGGGGGAAGGGCGGGTTCAGGGCGGCCAAAGCAGGACCGTGGTTGAGGATGTTAGTTTTGTGGTGCCCGATATGCAATCATGTAGAGCTGACGGTCGGATACGTGAGCCCGGAGTGCAGGGAGAGGTCAGGACCGGGCTGCATCCTGGGCATCATGCGTATGGTGGGATTTAAAGCTCTAAGGCCAGAAGGTCACTTGAAGAATGAGTGTCCCTAGAGAAGGTATCTGAGTCCTGAACCTGGACCACGCAAATGTTTTAGGATGAGAGGAGGAGGAATCAACAGAGGAGACCTAGGAGGAGTGGCCAGAGAGAGAGAAGAACCAAGAGCATCTTGGAATCCAAGTGAAGACAGTCAGATGCTGGCAAGGGTGTCTGAGAGGATGGAGAGCTGGCTTTGGACTGGGCAACATGGAGGTCCCAGGCGACCTTGACAAAGCTGCTTTGGGGACATGGCGGAGTGAAAGCCCAGTAAGAGTGGGTCCAAGAGAGAATGCTGGACTCCTCGCCCACTCCCTCAGTGCTTAGTCCAACTTTTAACTGTGTCCTCAAGCCTCCTCCTTCCTCACCCCTCCACTCACTCCAGGAATCCATCCTGTCTCCCTCGCGTCAGATCCCCACAGCTTCCAGCTCTCAAACCCGCACAATCTCTTGCCCTTACCTGCTCCTCCCTGCATCCTCCTGCCAGGGTGGTACCTCCCCACCTGTGGCCTGGACCCTATTCCATCTTGCCTTCTCGAGGCCTCATTCCACGAACATCCCTCCTTTCCTGGTGTCCCCGTCCAGCCTCTCTGCTCACTGGCGTGCCCCGGCATTAAACATTATGCTCCAGTCTGTACTATCTTAAAAATGTTTCCCTTGAGCATATTTCTCTTTCCATCAGAGCTCTCAACTTCCTTTCTCTGTCAGTTTTCTTAAAATAGTCTACACAGGATGCCCTTGTGGGCTCACCTCCTGGTCAGGGGTACCTGTGGGGTGCAGATGCTGCCCCCGAGTTCCTTCTCACAAAGGGGCACCTTTTAAGCCTTGAGATGCATAGACAAGGTGCCAAAGGGTGATGCCCACCTCCACGGGGTCTGCTCCCCCAATTGTGGATCCTGGCACCCTGCTGTGTCTTTCACCCACTGCAATCTGCCTGTGATTTCCACTGCTACATGAAGACATCTAGGAAGATGCCTCCTTGTTTCCCTTGTACCCCCTCAAGGAATGGCCAGAGATCGGGGGTGGGCCACTGCACCAAAGAGAGAAGGCTGGACAAGATGAGGGGGGTGGCAGTGTTTACCTAGGACGCCCCGACAGAGACCAGAAGCCCACCACAGTCACGGCCAAAGCCTGGAGTCTGGCTAGAGTAAGTTGAAAAAAGGCCCGGGTCAAGGTTAGAGGTTCCGAAATAAGGCTATCAGAGGGACAAAGGAGGTTGAGGCCTTTTATGTGGTACATGGATAAGGCTGAACGTCCAGGTTTAACTGAAGCATGTGCAGGACTGACAGTTTGTACCAAAGAAAGAAGCTGAGTGGCAGCCTTGGGCCAGGTTCAGGGATTCAGAGCCAAGCCCTGAACCTGAGCCCCAGTGTCCCTGTCCCCAAATGTGCCACAGAGGAATCAGCTAGAGTTGCAAGTCCAGCGCCCTAGCCCCCAGCCCTCACTGCCCACAGCCGCCAATTTAGGGCCTCCTTCCCCTGCTGGGGCTCCTCCCCTTCCTTGGACATTATCCCTGCACCCCCCCGGCGGCTCCTCGGTCGGAGAGGGGAGCTGAATATTCAGTATCTGGGGAGACAATAAAAATCCCAGGAAGAACCTGGCTAAGGCAATTACCTCTGCATAAATGCATATATTATTCATCCGTGGCTTTGAATATATAAATAATACTGATACAATTTGCATGCGTTAAAAGGAGATGTAATTACCCACTGATGCTTGTGAGCCCCTGGTACCCACCAGCCACATCCGGAGCCGGCTGCCCCGCCCCCAGAACCCACCTTTGCCCTTTCTGGAAGGCAGAATATATCACACATGGGTTTTCTGCACTAGTAAGGAAGCCAATCTTTGATGTCCTTGGGCTTTGGTCAGAGTGTGCTTTTTTAATGATCCCGTGGTCTGCTGCGGCTACCCAACTCTATTCTTAAAACTTTGGGCTATTTTAATATTATTATTATAGTTGTTACTTCTTAAAATCACATTTTTTGGTGCACAGATAATGCACGTTCGTTGTGTAAAATTTGGAAAATAACAAAAATTCAAAAAAGAAAGACTCAGTCTATCTGCTGCTCAGACATCAGCATAGTCCATATTTGTCTTATTTTCTGCCAGTCTTATTTTTCTATGCACGGATAATATTTTTTTTTACAAACTTAGGATCATATTATATATAATGTTTTGTAACCTGCTTTTATCTTTTGCAATATGTCATGAGCAGATGAAGAAATATAAAAGGCTAATAAATATGAAAAGATGCTCAACCTCACTAGTAATTAAGGAAAATACAAATGACAATAACAGCGAGGTATAAATTTTCACCTATCGCATTGTTAAAGAAAGATGTAAAATAACAATACCCACTGCTGGTGTACGCACGTTGAAACAGGCTTTCCCAAACAATTGTTGCTGGGAGGAGTGTAAATTGGAATACTTTTTGGCAGGCTAATTTAGCAATATGCTTAAAAATATGCATGCCTCTTGGCCTCTGAAAATCTAGTTTTTAGAATTTAAATAATCACACAGATAGGAGAAGATATAACAATGTGAATTATAGTGTTTTATCATAACAAAAAATTAGAAACAAGTTTAATAGTCCAGTGTTGGGAATTAGTGTAATAAGTTATGGTCTGTCTATATGGCAAAATCCCACAGAGCCAGCCAATTACAGTGAGAAAACACACACACACACACACACACACACACACAGATGGACAAATACCCTATACAATCAAGGGTAAAGAATTGTTCCCAAAATATTATGTTGGGACTTCTGGCAAAATGTGGTAGGTTGAAAAAAAATGTTTTTATTTCTACTTCCTCCTGAAACCCCACTAAAATAAAAGGAATGAAAATGACATAAACCACGAGGACAAAGTAAATGTAAGAGAAGATGAGAGACGTCAGTACACTTTTGGAAATGGAGTGAGGATGAGGAGTTAGAAAAGCTGGAAAAGATGAACATCCTGAGTTAGCAGAGAGGATGCAACAAAGAGCTCCCCAAAGCACAGCATAGCACCCCCGGGAAGATGCAGTGACTAGGGCTATCAGCCTTCAAGGAAGACAGAGCTGAGGTGTAGGGCTGAAGCAGGAGGGTTTGTTCAGGCACTCATTCAATAAATGTTGGGGGTCTGGTATACTAGATTTCCGCTTTCATGGAGCCTACATTCTAGTTGGGGAGATAGATAGACCATGAATCAGCGAAACGGGATATTAGACGGTAATAAGAGCTCAGGAAAAAAATGAGGGAGAGAAAACGATGGGACTATTACTTGGGGAGGGGTACAATTTTAGAGAGAGTGACCAGGAGACCTCCCTGAGAAGGTTACATGTGAGTTAAGACTTGTAGGAAGAAAGGGAGTGAGTCATTCAGAAAGCTGAGGAAAGAATGCTTCCATCAGAGGGAATAGCAAGTGCAAAGGCCCTGAGGCTGGACTGTGTCAGGTGGATTTGGTTGAGAGTCTGTAGAAGGAGGGGTTAGATCTCACACCCCCTTCCTGGCCTATTTTTCCAACCCGCACAGCAAGTATCCCTCCCCTGCCCAGCAGGAGACTAGATGTTTGTCGTGTGGACAAACCAGAAAAGCTCAGACCTAGGGATCCTGGCCCAGAGGAAGGTGAGAGAGAGGCCCTGTGCTGAAAATGGAAT
This sequence comes from Physeter macrocephalus, assembly GCF_002837175.3. NCBI lineage: Eukaryota > Metazoa > Chordata > Mammalia > Artiodactyla > Physeteridae > Physeter > Physeter macrocephalus. The sequence goes on from NC_041222.1 coordinate 1,211,662, forward strand.
GAAACCAAAGCCTGCATGCTAAATGGTGAGCCTCCATCCCTACCCAGCCCCTTGTGCCACTTGCCTCCAAAATCTCCAGCAGCCAGGAGTCTATCCCCAGGAGGAGACATGGAGGATTTTTGAGCTTGTTTTTGTTTTGGTTCATTTTTTTGTTTGTTTTTGAGAAATGTAAGATCCTAGAGAAAAGACTTATGGATACTAACATTTGGGAGGCCCCAAATGTTAGTCCCTAAGCCTGGTGAAGCTCACCAGTCAGCAGACCCTACCCATGCACACAGGGCTTCTAAATTGCTTTTTCAATCCCTACTCTTAAATATGAAAGAAAATGAAAACGCTCACCACACATCGCCTTCTGGTATTTAATATAGTGGACAGTCCTCAAGGTGCAATACAGAGGCTCAAGCCAACAGAAGCAAAGGGACCAGAGACAATGCAGGGAACAGAAGGAAACCTGAAAAGCAATAATTAAACTCCTCAGGGGGATGAGAGAAGATACTGCAACCAGGAACTGCATGCTACGTAAGAGAAAAAAGGAAAAGACAGACTTCTGCCATACGTGCTAAAAGAAATTTAAAAATTAAATAGACGAATTCAAACATAAAATGGAAGAAATCTCCCAGGTAGGTGGTCATTTCCTCAAAGGAGCAGAAATGAAAATAAGAGGGGGGAAAAGATTAACAACTTAGAGGATCAATTGAGGAAATTTAACATCTCACTAACAGGGGTTCCAAGAAAGGAAAACAGAGCACACAGCAGGGAGGAAATTACCAAGAAAACAATAGAGGAGTTTACAAACTGAAAGGTCCACTGAAGATGGAGAGCAGTGAATGAAAAAGGCCCACGGTCAGACCCATCCTTGTGAAATTTTAGAGCATTAACCCCCCAAAATTCAATCCAGAAACCAACCACACACAAAGGATGGCATCAAAGTTCGCAACAGTAACGGTGAAACCAGAGGACAACAGAGGAAATGTCATCATAGTTCTGAGGGGAAATGATTTTTAATCCAGAAGTCTATATGCAGCCCAAATAGTAACCAGTTGAGAGAGGAATAAAATGTGTTCAGAAAAGTAAAGTCTTCCCATACATAATTTTCAGGAAATTACCGAAGCATGGACTTTATGAAATTGAGGAAGTAAAGAAGGAAGGAGGAAGCCTCAGGGTCTGGGACACAAGAGAGTCTTGAGAGCAGCTGTTCCAACAGAGAATGGGCAGTACACCTGAAGTATTTGGCCATGTGAAAAAGAATATTCAAAAGGTCTTCTTTTGAATAGTGATAGAGACATAAAAGTCCAAGTGAATTTTAACAATCCAAAGTGAACTTTAACAACCATCTGCTGGATGGTTCTTCGAGTCTTAGCTGGACTCACTGAATGGTCTGTGGTCAGCTGTGGGTTGGGTAGGCAGCTCTGCGGATCAGGGCTATAGGCTGATCTTGGATGGCCTCAGCTGGGATGACTGGCTTTTGCCTCATGTGGTCTCTCAGCCTCTAGCAGACAAGCACCTGTTTGTCCCTCTGACAGCTGGACAGGGTTCTGAGAGAGAGTGGGAGCTGCGAGGCCTCTTGAGCAGCTGGCATACCATCGCTTCTGCTGCATTCTGTTGACCAAAGCAAGTCAAAAGGCCCAGCCCAGACTCAAGGAGTGGAAAAGAGACTTGTCCTCTCGATAGGAGTTTCTGCAAAGTCACATTGCAATGAGCACAGGCACTGGAAAGTGGAAAAAACTGGGGCCATAATCAATCTCCCTCACTCTCTCATCCCTGAAAAAACCCCTGCTTTGAATCTCAAGTCAACACAACACTAATCTACCCTCTGCCTCGGATTGTTGCTGCAGTCTACTGATGCTGTGTCACTCCTCATTTCTCATTGATCTTAGCTCCAGGCTTACCGTGACTCTCTTCAGCATTACTTATGTCTTATTCTTGATGGTTTCCATATGCCCAAAGATAATCCTTCTAACGTCTGGGCTCTCAGTGTCCAAGTTCTTTTCCTCCTATGATCGCCTCCACCCAACCTCAGCCACTCTACCCTGTGGTCATACTCCAGACTTTTCATTACCAGTAGCCCATCTGTAATTTCCATTTCATGAACCTCACTCTCTGAACATCAGTTCTGTCTCTGCAGCACATTCCTTCTAGTGCCTCATCTCCAACTATCCGTCGACCCCAGAGAGACTAACAATCATTGTTAAACCCAATGCCCTTCCTGCTTCCAATCAGCTCAATGTAACTGGAGAAAAACACACCACGATGACCACTGCTCTCACTTTACAATTATGAGTTGCAATGGTCCTTGATGTGGCCCAGCAATTGTACTATATTTCCCCCAGTCCATTCCTTTTCCCACCTCCTAGACCCTTTCAAACCTTCTCCAATTTCCACATCCCTCTAACACCTCATCTGCCATCCTCTGTCTCTCAGAACACACCATCACATCTATCCACCCCCCAGAATATATACCCATCTACCCTCTGGCTTCCTTGCCATCACTCTAAATCAACTCTCCAACCCTCCACTTGAGCATTAGATTCTACCCTTCTTGCTACTGAAGGGAATTGCCCAGTAATTCTCCCCCCTCTCTCCTACATCACCAAATTTCCCTCCCAGTCGATCATTCCCATCATCCCATGAACATGCTGACATTTCTCCCATCTTACGAAAAACAACTATTGATTCCATCCCCCACCCCAGCTACTGCCCTATTTCTCAACTCCCTTTTGCAGCAAAATGCCCCAAAGTGTTACCTATACCCATTTTCTCTGCTTTTCCCCTTCCAGTCTCTCCTAAACCCACCATTCCTTGGAAACCACTCACATACAAGCCATCGGTGACCTCCATGCTGCTAATTCTGCTAATTCTAAACTTGCCAGGTCTTTTCCTATCTGTGAAAGCACGTCAGCTACTTTCATGCTGGAAAACACAGGTGTAAAATCCATTGCCACAAAATCTTTTCTTCATAACTCTATAGGTTTTGCGTCATTGTTCTGTCTTTAGCATTTTGGACCAGTCTGAGCAAGTCTAATTTTGGTTCCTCAGAGACAACTTTTTTATCTGCCTATATCCCTATGGGGTTTTATTCTTATAATAAAAAACATGGAACATGTTTACGTGTATTATCTCTAAAAACTAATTTGTGCGTTTTAATCTGTGAGTTTACTAATTTCTTCATTTTTGAAAAGTTTTCTTCCATTATATCTTTATATTACTTCTGGTTCATTTTCTTCTCACTTATTCAAGAATATCAATTAATTCAGCAATACCTATTAAGTAATTATAGATTATTGTTTAATGAGGTCTCTCTTCTCTGTCATTTCTATCAATCATTTTTAAAGAACTGTATTCCTTTCCCTGGCTTTCAGAAAAGCTTCTCAGGTTTTCCTCTACAACATAGATTCCATTTTCTTCAGTGTTGTTTTTTTTTAAAATCACTATTTCTAATGTTGATTTTAACTATGTGATTTTATTTTTATTTCCTTTTACAATATTTCTAGATCTGATGCTACTCTACTTTTATTTCTGCTAACCTCATTGTTAGATTCCTTCTCAACTCCATCCTTGGTCTTATCTTCTGTTTTTGTAATGTTCATGTTTTTCCTCACTTTTTTTTTTTTTTTTTGAGAGAGCAAAGCAAATACTTTGTAAAATTTACTTTTGCTTCGTATGGTAAAATTTCTCTTAAAATGGGTGCTTCCCATACAGTCTCCACATGTCACAGTGCAGAGCCCTTTTATAACCCAGGGCAGCCCCCACTTTCCTTGGTTACTCATGTTTACTGTTGACTTTACCGTGAACAAACAAGCTGGAGGCAGCTCCTTGCTTCCTGGCAGATCTCACACAGGAAGGCTGGTGCCTGTGAACGGGTATCATTCTGATGGATTCCTCTTTCTTAATTTCATTATCTAGTGTGGATGTTGCGACCTTGAGAAGGACTCTCCTGGTGGATCTGCCAGGTCATGAGGAGTACAGTGTATTCCTGGGTACTCTGAACCTCTGTAGTTCCTTCCTTGCAGGAAATAATTAATGAACAACTGCAATCCCCAGAATGCACCTCTCCTCTCCTCTGCCTCTGTTCTGTTTCCTCAAGAGCCTCTCAACCCCACATCGGTAGCACCCAGCAGCACTTCACTGCTGGGAAATGTACTTCAGGGAGGTCTTAATTTTGGAGATGGGAGAATGATACAGGGGAAGGGGAGGATTCCTTGTATTGGCTACTGGAAATCTTGCCCATGGGCTGGCAGATTTTTGGACAGGAGCCCTGGTCCCAAGCACTGTTGAAATTTGTCTTTCTATTCTGTGTCAGATTTGGGATGGTAGGTGACTATAAGGCCTATCCAGAAAGTCCTCTGGCTTATTTTACAAACTGATAGAGTTTCTATTATGTTTTAGGTACTCTTAAATCCATCTCATCATTTTATCCAGAACAATGTGTTAGGTGAGTACTACTGTTATCCTATTCTACAGACAGGAACAGTGAAACTCAGAGAGGTTATAAAAATGTTTCCAAGGTCCCCCACCTAGTGAGTGACATCTGGGATTCAAGGGTAGGTACGTAAAACAAAATGCCCATTCTTTCTCTAAGTTTCTCTTTCCCTCTCTTTGAATATAAGTGAAACCCACGTAACATAAAATCAACCACTTAAAAGTATACGGTTCAGTGGCATTTAGTACATTCACAGTGCTGTACAACCACCAACTTTATCCAGTTCCCAAACATGTCATCACCCCAGAATAAAACCCCAAGTCCATTAAGCAGTCCCTCCGATTTCCCCCTGCCCATGCTCTTAATCACCCCCTCTCAGCCATGCTGGCAACTCCATCTTTGCTGGTGGCCCTGCTGCCATCGGGGTGAAGGTAGGATGAACCCTGTCACCTCTGCCTGCCTCAGGCCCTTCTCTGATGCTCCCTAGCAGCCTTGCCCAGGCCGGTCACCTCACCAGCGGGGGGAAGAAGCCCTGCCCCTGGGTCAGTCCTGCTTCCTGCATGAGCCCTGTAGCTTGGAGCCCTTCCCTGCTGCCCTGTCCTGACTGCTAGTTGCCTGCCTCAGTTTCCTACCCAGACCAACACTGACCTTTCATGCAAGGCCTGGAGTCTTGCTTAAGCAGATGCCAGGCTCTCTGCCCTTACTGCCACCTCCAGATTAAAATGAGGAGTTGGAGGCTCCCTCAGGCCACACAGCTGGGAGCACAGAGGCCACTTTTCCCAGTCCTGGTCCTGCAGCCAAGCATCTAACCTCCCTTCTTGACCTGTGGTCCTGTGGTCCTGCACAACCCCCCTCGGGGGTTCCACTGTGTGAGGGGACAGCTCTCAGCCCTGTGACATCCTCCTGTTACCCAGAGCTCCTCAGCGTCAGTGGCTGCGGTGGGCCCTGAGCCTCGTGCCGGGGCTCAGCACAAGTCCATCTACTTGACCATACACATGGGGCAGCAATCCATGTGTCCCTTCAGAACCCTTTGTCTCCACAGAGAGAGGCTTCTGGAGCCGAATCATCTTCAGTCTGACCTTGCTGCAGCCAGAGAGAAACCCAGTGTGACAACCCCCAGATGGGTCTCCTGCTCATGTCTGGATTTAGTCCACATTAATGGCCACACAGCAGCCTGAAATCAACGATGAGACCAGAGGACCTCTCCCACTTGCGGGCTTGATGACAGCATGGCTGACGGGGGTCTCTTTGCCCTTCCCTTCCCGGCTGAGGCAGCCAGGTCCGGAACCCAAGTTTGTGTAGGGTCTGTGTCTACAAGATTGCAGGTTGGGAGAGGAACGCCTGCCAGGATTTCTTTTTTAAAAATTTATTTATCTATTTATTTGGTTGCACCAGGTCTTAGTTGTGGCTCGAGGGCTCCTTAGTTGCGGCTCGAGGGCTCCTTAGTTGTGGTTTGCCAGCTCCTTAGTTGTGGCACATGGGCTCCTTAGTTGCGGCACATGTGCTCCTTAGTTGTAGCATGTGAACTCTTAGTTGAGGCATGCATGTGGGATCTAGTTCCCTGACCAGGGATTGAATCCAGGACCCCTGCATTGGAAGCGTGGAGTCTTAACCATTGTGCCACCAGGGAAGTCCCATCTGCCCAGGATTTCTGATGCTTGGCGCTTAGTGACAGTTATCAACATTACCGCGAATGCCCCACGCAGTAGGCAAGGCCCAGTCAGTGGCTAAGGGTGGGGCTTGGGCTCAGCCAGTTGTCTTCAGCTGTGTCAACTCGTGTGCCTTTCCTGATGCCTCTCGCTTCCCTCTGTGGAATGTCCGTGCTTTTCAGAGTTGTGAAGGCAAAAATGAGACGATGTGTGTGAGACATCTGGCAGAGTGCCTGGCTCATAATCAACTCAGTAAGTGCCAACTGCATCTATTTAGGGTGAGCTGGCCTTGGAGGCATTATTTATCATTATTATTGATTGTAGAACTCTATACACGCTGTCTGTGGGACTGCAGGCTATGAAAGTCCGCATACACACATCTGCAGGTTTATGTACCCATAGTGCACACTCACATCTACATCCGCTTGCCCTCTCTCCCTCCCTAGGTCACCAGCCTATCACTGAGCATCTCCTTAGGGCTAGAGGTGAACTAGGGGAGATGCTGCCTGGGTCTAACGAGGTCAGTATGTCTCTGTGTACCTGTGTCTCAGTGTGTGTGAGAATGGGTATATGGCTGGGGGTGCATGTCTGCAGTGAGGTCTCCATGTGTCTTTGTTTCTGTGCATGAGTGTGTCCATGTGTCTTTGAGTCTGCTTGGGCTGCCATAACAAAATTCCATGGGCTAAATGGATTAAACAGCAGACATTTATTTTCTCACAATTCTGGAGGCTAGAAGTCCGTGATTGAGGTGCTAGCAGATTTGGTTTCTGGTGAGAACACTCTTCCTGGCTTGTAGACGGACACCTTCTCACTGTGTCCTCACGTGGCCTTTCCTCTGCACATGCAGAGAGAGAGAGAAAGAGAGAAAGAGAGAGAGATCTGGTGTCTCTTCCTTTTCTTATAAGGGCACCAGTCCTATAAGATTAGGACCCCATCCTTATGACCTCATTTGACCTTAATTACCTCCCTAAAGGTGTTATGTCCAAATATAGCCACATTGGGGGTTCAGACTTTAACATATGAATTTGAGGGGGGACACAACTCAGTCCATAGCAATGTGGGACTGGTTGTGTGTGTGTGTGTGTGTGTGTGTGTTTGCCTATGTGAATGTATATGCGTCTGTCCTGAGTTAATGCCCATGTGTCTGTCTGCACATGTGTTTGTGTCTCTTCGTGCAGCCGTGGGGGGCGGTGGGGATGGTGAGGAGCCATACCTGCCAATCACCCCCTCCCACCTGAGGCCAGGGCACCAGCGGAATCAAGCGTGGGCTCCTCTCTGCCGATCAAGATCTATAAATAAAGTTGTCTCCCTGGCATGTTCCACACCACACGCAGCTCTTTAATAAAATTGGCTGAGATTTGTGGATAAGCCTGAAGCAAAGTCAATGCTTGGTGTCAATCCCACGCTAAGAGGGGCCTTCAGGGGTCAAGCTGCTTCCTGTATATGATTCCATATCAAAGATATGTCAGCCGGGTGCTAACTAGCTCCCGGAACGCAGGGAGAGACCAAGCCCTGACCAGGTTCACGCTGGGGTCCTCGGGCTGGGTTGCCAGTTGGTAAATGGGGAGGGGGTGAGGGGACACAGCCAGAGCTGGCTTCTGCATGGGACTCAGCTACTCCTCACAGGCTTTGGGACTAAGTCCACCTCCCCTGTCCGAGCTGCAGGAAGCGGGGCAGGCGGCAGCTTCTCCCCAGCTACTCCTCAACACCTCCATCTTCCCGGTCTGGAAGGGGCAGGTTTTGAGGGTGCAGTCCGTGTCTTCCCAGATCGTTGCTACTCCCCAGAGGCTGCAAGGAGCCTCTGCCCTAAGCCCCACCCACAGTCTTCTGAGGTCGTGTAGGGGTCCTGGCTGCCCCAAGCTCCCAGGTTGATGGCTGGAGGAAATGGGTGTACGGAGTCCCGGGGCGTTCTGTCCACTCCAGGCCTCTCGGGGAGGAAGGACATCTAATAGGCATGCTGGCCACACTCGGTGAGACAGAAAGAGGGGAAATCAAAAGAAGTTTGGTTTAATTAAGTATCAGGGAAGATTTATGCAACTTCCTCTCCTTGTCATAAATATTAATGAGGGCAGCCAGCAGCCGCCTCCTGAAGCATCCACAACCCACCAGCCGGCTGGGGAGAGCGGAGGGGGATGGGGCTGGAGGTGAAGAGGTCAGCAGCTGCCCCTCAACACACACACACACACACACACACACACACGCACGCACGCACACAGTGGGTCTAGCAGTTCTTCCCTGGGGCAGATGGTGGGGTGAATCCCTTTGCAAGTATTTGGCCACTCGGCCAGTAGGTCCAGGAAAGGGAGACAGCCCCTTCTTGCCCCCTGGTCAGGCTGGAGTTTGGGGCAGGGCTCCCCTCAGCAGCCTTGCCCTTGCCCCTCTTGGGACCAAGTCAGCTCTGGCCTGAGGGGAGGCGTGAGTGTGACAGCGAGTGATGGTTGGGGGTGTTTGAGGGACCAAGAGGCAGCACGCCAGGGTCTGGGGTCTGGGAGGGGAGTGGGGGTTAAGTGTGTGAGCCTGAAAGGGAGAGAGTAAGAAGGGGAAATGAGGATTCCCGTGAAAGAGCTGCATTAGGATGGAAAATGGGGCACAGGACACAGTGAGGCAGGAAGGGAGGGGACCAAGCCAGCTGTGATAGTGAGCAAAGTCCCACAGTGGGCAACTGCTAGTCAGGGCTCTGCAGAGAAACAGAACCAACAGAGGCTGATTTTAAGGAATTGGCTCCCAGGATGCTGGAGGCTAACAAGGGCTGCTGTCGGGACTGGACGCTCCGGGAGCCCGTGTGCTGGGAGTGGTAAAGGAAGCCGAGGGGCTGGGGGCCCTGGCAGGTCTGCTCAGCTTGGCCCTGTCCCTGTGTGGGCTCAGGGTGGCATGGAGATCGAGAAAGAGGCCGAGGGGAACAAGAACTAGGCTCCCTTTTACTCGCTGGACAGATTTTGATAGAGCGCCCGCTTCGTACCAGACACGAGTTCTCCTGAGCCCCTTTGGGGCGGTGCTCTGTGCGCTCTGCAACACGGCCTTGGGAACCCACAGCACCTCGCCAACAGAACTGCTGTTGTTCTCACTGCTACAGGTAAAGGGGGGAGGCCCAGAAGGGTTTCCAGACGTGCCCAAGAAGTGAGTAAGGGCTGGGACCAGAACCCAGGTCTGCCGGCTCTAGCAATGGAAGCAGCTGTTCCCTGGGGATCTGTGTGTCTCTCTAGCTTCTGTTGGTGGGGACTGGGAAGATGGGGCTTCTAGACTCCCTCCCCTGACCGCAGGGAGCTGGGGCTGGAAGATGGAATTCAAGACACAGCCACCAATCCACTGACTCCTTCCGTCCCCACCCCCACCCCCAGGCCAGACCAATATCTCCCCTTCTGTCACCCCCCAAGGTCCGTCAAGTCCAGACTAAAACCTCCCCCACGGATGCCAAAGTCCCTGGAGATCGACAGCAATCGCTCATAAACTTTTGAGGGCTCCCCAAATGCTAAGTACATTAAATGCATCCTTTCACGTAAATTCCCAGAATACGTTTGAAAGGGAGATGATAATCAGCCCCATTTATTGATGAGAAAGTCAAGGCTCAGAGATGTTATGTGACTTGCCCAGGGTCACACAGACATAAATGATGTATCAGATTAGCACTTTGGAGTCCGTGATGCCAAATCCCTTCATTTAAGTCCTAGATTGAAGAATGGTGCCAGCTCAGCATCAGCACCATCTGGGAACTTGGTAGAAATGCAAATTCTCATGTCCTTCTCCAGACCTCCTGCATCAGAACTCTGGGGGTGTTTTGGGACCCACTCAAGTTTGAGAACAATCGACCCAGGTTAAGCTAAGCCACCTTCTGGGCAAGGCTATCCAGGCTCACCCTACAACACGCAGGGCCCCAGAGCTGGGGGAGGGCTGTTGTCTCGGGGTCCTGCTCTTCTCTGAGCCGACAGGGAGGGCAGGGAAAGAGCAGAGCTGCACCCTCCACCAGATGGTGTCTTCTCCTAAGGTTTATTTTACCCACATGCCCGCCCCCCTACAAGTCCCACCCAACTTTCTGCTCTAGCCACATCCCTGTCTCTTTTTCTAGAAGGAAATGTCCTTGTCTCCCATCTTTCCTCCTTATCAACAGTCAGAGACAAAGGTAGCCTCGTTTCTGAGTCCTCTAGACCCATGCTTCACCCTGGGCTTGGGCCACCCAATCACAGCTCCCTCCGATTCCCCTGGTCAGTGGGCCTCACATGCAGGCCCCATTCTGATGAGTAGCCTCCTGCAGGTCAGCCCCAGAGCCAGCGGGGATCCACGTCTCGTTATACAGCAGCTCTGAACTGCGGACCATTCCCCCTTCCTGCCCCCGAGCCTCCTCCCGGCATCAAACATGAGCCAGCCTCTAGCAATACAGGGGGAAGGCAGCCTGAGGCACCCCTCGGCACCTCTCTGTATCAGTTAGCTATGCTATGTGACAAATCAGCCCAAATCTTAGTCACTTAAAATACCACCATTTACCACTGCACCGTCATCGACAGGTGGGCCAGGCTTGGCTGATCTAGGCTGGCTTCCCTCCCACATCTCCGATCAGAAGTGTGCGGGTTGGCTGGGGGGCTGACTAGCCTAGGGGCAGCCTTGGACATGTCTGCTGCAGCTGCTGTCAGTGGTGATGGGGAACCGGTACGGCACAGCTTCCCCTGCATTCTACTGGCTAAAGCAAGTCACGGTCCAGCCTGGATTCGATGAGCAGGCAAACAGAGCCACCCCCTAATGCAAGGAGCTGCCAGGCCACATGCCAAAGGGCGTGGGTACAGTGAGAGGTGAAGAATAGAACTGGAGGCATTTTTGCAATCTCACTAAATCTCACCCTCTAAACTTCCAGACTTTCCAGACCCTGCTTTGGCCTGAGGGCTTTACCCATCAGGTGTCATTCAAACAGAAAGTGACCGGGCCCCCAACATTTGGCCACATCACTATATCAGAAGCTCCCATGGTCCCGTCCCCCTCTCCCTTCGCCCCCCACCCCCTTTATCATTCCCCATTACTGCTCCCCCTCAGTGGACTCAGAGCTGCCATGGCAACCATGCGTGAGGGGGAGGGGATTGATAAATACATGTCAAGGTCCAGTGCTGGGCCTGGCTAGGACACGGAGGTCAATGTCTCCTTCCTGTAGCCCCTACCTACAGTGTTTGGGCAACCCTCCAAGGAATCGCACCTTCTGTGCCAGATTCACTTGGTATTTGGAGCAGGGGTGGGCGAGAGACCCATGCCAAGCCACCTGCTGAATGTGCCCTGGTGCTGTCAGCCAGGGGTGGAGGGGACAGCCACTGCCCTGCCCCACCTGAGACACCGTGCGGTGTGCACCTGACCCCGGGCCTTCCTCATGTGCCAGGGGTTGAAAAGCTTTTGCAAAGCAAAGGAAACTATAAACAAAACAAAAAGAAAAACTACGGAATGGGAGAAAATAGTTGCAAATCATGCGACTGACAAGGGATTAATTTCCAAAATATACAAACAGCTCATACAGCTCGATATCAAAAAAACCAAACAACCCAATCAAAAATAGACATTTCTCCAAAGAAGACATACAGATACCCAATAGGCATGTGAAAAAATGCTCGACATTGCTAAATATTAGAGAAATGCAGATCAAAACTACGGTGAGGTGTCACCTCACAGTGGTCAGAATGGCCATCAAAAGTCTACAAATAATAAATGCTGCAGAGGGTGTGGAGAAAAGGGAACCCTCCTACACTGTTGGTGGGAATGTAAACTGGTGCAGCCACTATGGAGAACACTATGGAGATTCCATAACAAACTAAAATTGGAATTACCATATATCCAGCAATCCCACTCCTGGGCAGATATCTGGAAAAGGTGAAAACTCTAATTCAAAAAGATACACGCACCTCAATGTTCATAGCAGCATTATTTACAATTGCCAAGATATGGAAGCAACCTAAGTGCCCATCAACAAATGAATGCATAAAGAATATGTGGTACATATATACAATGGAGTACTACTCAGGCATAAAAAAGAATGAAATATTGCCATTTGCAGCAACATGGATTGACCTAGACATGATCATACTGAGTGAAGTAAGTCAGACAGCAAAAGACCAATATTCTATGATATCACTTATAGTGGAATCTAAAAAATAATACAGATGAATTTATTTACAAAACAGAAAGAGACTCACAGACATCAAAAACAAACTTATGGTTACCAAAGGGGAAAGGGTGGGGGAGGGATAAATTAGGAATATGGGATTAACAAATACACTGCTATATATAAAATAGATAAACAACAAGGATTTACTGTATATCACAGGAAACTATTCATGTATTCAATATTTTGTATAACATAATGGAAAAGAATCTGAAAAAAAAAGACATATATAACTGAATTAGTTTGCTGTACTCCTGAAACTAACACAGTGTTGTAAATCAACTATACTTCAAGAAAGAAGAAAAAAGAAGTAGCTTGGTTTAGCTGTGTTTCTCCTTTTGGGAATATTTTTGGGGTGGGGGAAGGGAGAGAAGCCACAGATAAACATGAATATTTTTCCTCATGTACCTATTACATACTTAAAGATTTTCAGGGAAAAAAAGTTTTAATTTAACTGGTAAGTCATGAAATAATTTCTAAAACATTGCTTTTATATTAAACATAGGTATGTGTGTGTTTAAATAGAGAGACAGATGAAATAGAATGCAAAACGTGAGGACTTTTTAGAAACAAATAGTCAATATTCCCTTGCTTGCAATGGGCCACTGGAGGCTGTGCCCCCAGATCTTTTGGAAATATTCTCTATTCTTTTGTGCTTGAGGGCCACTTGGGTAGAAATGTTTGATCCATACACCTAGTTTTTCATTAGAGCCAAGCAAGGTCAAGTTCCCGTTCACCTCTCTAAACCTCACTGTTCTCACCTATTGAATGAAGTACTTCAATTTCAACTCAAGTCATAAGATTATAAGGTGACTTTATGATGGGGCTGTGTTCCATTCATCTCTGTATCCTTTGTGCCTATTATGGTGCCTGGAACATAGTAGATGCTCTATCAATAACTGTTGAATAAAACTAAGTTAAAGGGCTTCCCTCGTGGCTCAGTGGTTAAGAATCCGCCTGCCAATGCAGGGGACATGGGTTCGAGCCCTGGTCCAGGAACGTCCCACGTGCTGTGGAGCAACTAAGCCACAACTTAGTTTGGCTTAGTGCGCCACAAGTACTGAGCCTAAACTCTAGAGCCCGTGAGCCACAACTACTGAAGCCCACACGCCTAGAGCCAGTGCTCCTCAACAAGAGAAGCCACTGCTCCGCAACAAGAGAAGCCACTGCAATGAGAAGCCTGTGCACCAAAACGAAGAGTAGCCCCTGCTCACTGCAACTAGAGAAAGCCCGCGTGCAGCAGCAAAGACCCAAGTCAGCCAAAAATAAATAAATAAATTTATTTTTAAAAATTAAGTTTAAATTTGGCTAGTATTTCTGTAGAATAAACTCCTAAAAGTTAAGTTTCTAGGTCAAAGGGTATGTACTTTTTTTTTAAAAAAAAGAATTATTTTTTAGAGCAGTTATAAAATTGAGAGGAAGGTACAGAGATTTCCCACATACCCCTGCCCTCACACATGTGTAGCCTGCCCCATTATCAACCTTCTCCACCAGAGTGGTCCATTTGTTACCACTGATGAACCTACACTGGTACATTACAATCACCCAAAGTCCATGGTTTACATTAGGGTTCAATCTTGGTGTTGAACATTCTGTGGGTTTGGACAAATGTATAATGACATGTGCCCATTGTTATAGTATCATACAGAGTATGCCCTAGAATTCCTCTGTGCTCTGCCCATTTATCCATCCCCCAACTCCTACCCCTGGCAACCACTTATTTTTTTCAGTCTCTATAAATTTTGCCTTTTCCACAGGTCATATAGTTGGAATCATACAGATGTGCCTTTTTAGACTGGCCTCTTTCACTTAGTCATATGCATTTAATATTCCTTCAAGTCTTTGCATGGCTTGATACCGCATTTCTTTTTATTACTGAATAGTACTCCATTGTCTGGATATACCACAGTTTATTTAGCCATTCACCTACTGAAGGACATCTTAGTTGCTTCCATGTTTTGGCAATTATGACTAAAGCTGCTGTAAACATCCCTGTGCTGGTTTTTGTGTGGACATAAAGTTTCAGCTCCTTTGAGTAAATACTGAGGAGTGTGATTGCTGGATCGTATGGTAAGAGTATGTTTATTTTTGTAAGAAACCACCAAACTGTCTTCCAAAGTGGCTGTACCATTTTGCATTCCTACCAGCAATGAGAGTTCCTGTCGCTCCAGATCACTGCCAGCATTTGGTGTTGTCACCGTCCCAGGTTTTGGCCATTCTAATAGTTGTATGGTGGTATTTCACTGTTTTGTTTTGTTTGTTTGTTTGCTTTGCGGTACGCGGGCCTCTCACTGTTGTGGCCTCTCCCGTTGTGGAGCACAGGCTCCGGACGCGCAGGCTCAGAGGTCATGGCTCACGGGCCCAGCCGCTCCGTGGCATGTGGGATCTTCCCGGACCAGGGCACGAACCCGTGTCCTCTGCATCGGCAGGCGGACTCTCAACCACTGCGCCACCAGGGAAGCCCTATTTCACTGTTTTTTAATTTGTATTTCCCTGACAGTGTATGAGCAGGTATGTGCATTTTTAACTTTGAAAGATTTTGCCAAATTACTTCCCATAGATATTTTATTCATTTACATGTTTTCTTGCACCTGTGTCAACACTGTATGCTATTAAGATTTTGATGTTAGACAATCTGATACATGAAAAAGGGTATTTTGCCATAGATTCTATTTCTGTTATTATGAATAGGATTGAGTATCTTTTCATTTGTTTAAGAGGCCTTTGAATTTGTCTTTTTAGAAAACTGCCTCTTAAAGCCTTTTGCCCTTAGCTCTTCTAGTTAGTTGTTGGGTTTTAAAAAATTTATTTGTAGGCTTTCTTTATACTGAAAATTAGTCATTTATTGATCAATATGTTACAAATACTTCTAGTGTGTTATTTTTCTTCCCACACTATTTTTTCCTTGTACATTGAAATTTTTTTCTTTATTTTAACCTAATAATCTCTTGTATGGCTTCTGGGTTTTGTGTATTGTTTAGAAAGCTCTCTTAAGATAAGACTATTCTTTTGAAGTCACTTTTCATAATAAATTTTATATTTTTCAATTTCTTATATTTAAACGTTTGAGATGTGTGGAATTTATTTTGATGTAAGGAGTAAGGTAGGGATCCAAGCTATAACTATTTTCCAGATGGTTGCCCAGTTGTCTCAATGCCATTTATTAAATACTCATTTTCCCCCTTTGATAAGAAATGCTGCCTTTATCATACGTTAAAGTCTCATTTCTTACAGGATAAATTGCTGGATTCTACTTGATTAATCAGCCAGTTTTTCTGTTCTTGCCCCATGGCCAGTTGCCACTGTGTCCTAACGACAAGCAAAAAAGCTGAACACACTGAAAAATCAACAGCTTTCCTTGGATCTGTAAGAGGGGTGAGGATACAGGGGAAACCACTGCCCCTAAGATTAGAGGGAGAGAGAGGTGGATGTAGGGAGTCACAGCTTACCAGAGCAGAGATCCATGTGGAAGCCACTGCAGGAACCAGTGCCGAGGAGGATATCCTGGACTGTAATTGATGAATTTGCTTGAGGCTCCATGTGGACAAGTCTTAGAGACAAAACCTCCAGGGGGACCCAGTCATGGGGGACCCCCACAGTTTTGTAGACTCCACAAGGTCGACCAGGTCTCACAGTCAAGATCAGGGATGAATCCCCTCTTCTTTCTGGCAAGGGCAAGAGAAGAGGAACCATTTTGAAACATGCCAGAGTTCTCTGATCTTCTTAACAAGGCCTGCCCTTCCTCAGGAACAAGTAGTTAACCAGAGCCTAACTGGTCTAGGGGAAGGGAAATACCCAATTCCAGCCCACTTCAGCCACTCTGTCTCACCTAAGCAGGAGAAAGAAATTGAGAAACACTCATGAAACTCACAAACCAGAAGCACGGGCTCACTAAAAGACTGAGACCTGATCATAGGACTAAAGAACACTTCCCCTCCCCCTACTCCTCACCACCACATCACTAAAGGCCTATTTACAGCAGTTTCTTTTACCCAGTACATGATGTCTGGCTATCAAGAAAAAAAAAAAAATCACCAGGCATACTAAAAGACCAAAAACACAGTTTGAAGAGACAGAGTGAGCATCAGAACCAGACATTACAAGAAGGTTGAGATGGTCAGACCAGGAATTTAAAACAACTCTGATTAATATGCTCAGGGCTCTAATGGATAAACTCAACAGCATTCAATAACAGACAGGCAATGTAAGCAAAGAGATGAAAATTCTAACAAAGAACCAAAAAGAAATGCTAGAGATCAAAAACACTATAACTGAAATAAAGAATGCCTTTGATGGGCTTATAAGTAGAGCAGACACAGCTAAGGAAAGAATCTCTGAGCTTGAGGATATATAAATAGAAACCTCTGAAACTGAAAAGCAAAGAGAACAAAGATTGAAAAAATGCAGAAGAGAATATCCAAGGAATGTGGGATGACTACAAGAAGTATAACATACACACAATGGGAATACCAGACAGAAAAGAAAGAGAGAAAGGGCCAGAAGAAATATTTGAAATAATAATGACTAAGACTTTCCTTAATGTCAGGCACCAAACAAACCACAGATCCAGGAAGCTCAGAGAACACCAAGTGTGATAAATGCCAAAAAGACTATATGTAGGCATATCACTTTCAAACTACAGAGAATCAAATATAAAAAGAAAGCCTGACCAAGACACATATTAATCAAACAAAACAAAAATTAAATTCAAAGAAAAAATATTAAATATTAAAAGCATCAAGGGCAAAACAAAAAGTAACATACAAAGGAATCCCCAAAATGTTATCAGCTGACTTTTCAGCAGAAACTCTGCAGGCCAGAAGGGAGTGGCAGGATATACTTAAAGTGATGAAAGAGAAAAACCTACAACCAAGATGACTCTACCCAGCAAGGATCTCATTCAGATTCGATGGAGAAATCAAAAGCTTTTCAGACAAGCAAAAGCTAAGAGAATTCAGCACCACCAAAACCAGCTTTACAACAAATGCTAAAGAAACTTCTCTAGGCGGGAAACACAAGAGAAGAAAAAGACCCACAAAAACAAACCCAAAATAATTAAGAAAATGGTTATTGATAATAACCTTGAATGTAAATGAATTAAATGCCCCAACCATAAAAACACAGACTGGCTGAATGGATACAAAAACAAGACCCATATATATGCTGTCTACAAGAGACCCACTTCAGACTGAGGGACACATACCGGCTGAAAGTGAAGGGATGAAAAAAGATATTCCATGCAAATGGAAATCAAAAGAAAGCTGGAGTAGCAATACTCGTATCAGATAAAATAGACTTTAAAATAAAGACTGTTATAAGAGATAAGGAGAGACAATACATAATTGATCCAAGGATCAATCCAAGAAGAAGATATAACAATTATAAATGTTTATGCACCCAACATAGGAGCACCTCAGTATATAAGGCAAATGCTAACAACCATGAAAGGAGAAATTGACAGTAACACAATAACAGTAGGGGACTTTAACACCCCACTTACACCAATGGACAGATCATCCAAACAGAAAATAAATAAGAAAACACAAGCTTTAAATGACACTACAATAATAGTGGGGGACTTTAACACCCCACTTACACCAATGGACAGATCATCCAAACAGAAAATAAATAAGAAAACACAAGCTTTAAATGACACTAGAGACCAGATAGATTTAATTGATATTTATAAAACATTCCACCCAAAAGTGGCAGAATACACTTTCTTCTCAAGTGCACATGGAACATTCTTCAGTATAGATCACATCTTGGGTCACAAATCAAGCCTCGGAAAATTTAAGAAAATTGAAATCATATCAAGCATCTTTTCTGACCACAACGCTATGGAATTGGAAATCAATTACAGGAAAAAAACTGTAAAAAACACAAACACATGGAAGTTAAACAGTGTGCTACTAAATAACCAAGAGATCACTGAAGAAATCAAAGAAGAAATTTAAAAATACATAAAAACAAATGACAACGAAAACACGATGACCCAAAACCTATGTTATGCAGCAAAAGCAGTTCTAAGAGGGAAGTTTATAGCAATTCCATCTCGCCACAAGAAGCAAGAAAAATCTCAAATAAGCAAACTAACCCTACGTTTAAAACAACTAGAGAAAGAAGAACAAAGAAACGCCAAAGAAAGGAGAGGACGCAAATCAATAAAATTAGAAATGAAAAAGGAGAGATCACAACTGACACCACAAAATACAAAGGATTACAAGAGACTACTACAAACAACTATATGCCAATAAAATGGACAACCACAAAGAAATGGACAAATTCTTGGAAAGGTACAATTTTCCAAGACTGAATCAGGAAGAATTAGAAAATATAAACAAACCTATCACAAGTAATGAAATTGACACCATAATTTAAAATCTTCCAACAAACAAAAGTCCAGGACCAAATGGCTTCACAGGCAAATTCAAGCAACCATTTAGAGAAGAGCTAACACCAATCCTTCTCAAACTCTTCCAAAGAATTGTAGTGGGAGAAACACTCCCAAATTCATTCTATGAAGCCACCATCACCCTGATACCAAAACCAGAAAAAGATATCACAGAAAAAGAAAATTATAGACCAATATCACAGATGAACATAGATGCGAAAATCCTGAACTAAATTCTAGAGTCCAACAACACATTATAAGGATCATACACCATGATCAAGTGGGGTTTATCCCAGGGATGCAAGGATTCTTCAATATACGCAAATCAATCAATGTGATACACCATATTAACAAATTGAAGAAGAAAAACCATATGATCATCTCAATAGGTGCAGAAAAAGCTTTTGACAAAATTCAACACCGATTTATGTTAAAAACTCTCCAGAAAGTGGGCACAGAAGGAACCTACCTCAACATAATAAAGGCTGTATATGACAAACCCACAGCAAGCATCATTCTCAATGGTGAAAACTGAAAGCATTTCCACTAAGATCAGGAACAAGACAAGGATGTCCGCTCTCATCACTCTTATTCAACATAATTTTGGAAGTCCTAGCCACAGCAATCAGAGAAGAAAAGGAAATAAAAGGAATACAAATTGGAAAAGAAGAAGTAAAACTGTCACTGTTTGCTGATAAAATGATGCTATACATAGAAAATCCTAAAGATGCCACCAGAAAACTCCTAGAAACTAATCAGTGAATTTGGTAAGGTTGCAGTATACAAAATTAAGGCACAGAAATCTCTGCCCTTCCTATGCACTGATGATGAAATATTTGAAACAGAAATTAAGAAAACACTCCCATTTACCACTGAAACAAACAAAAAAAAAATACCTAGGAATAAACCTGCCTAAAGAGGTGAAAAACGTGTACTCAGAAAACTATAAAACACTGATGAAAAAAATCAAAGATGACATAAACAAATGGAGAAATATTCCATGTTCTTGGATTGGAAGAATCAATATTGTGAAAATGACTATACTACCCAAAGCAATCTACAGATTCAGTGCAATCCCTATCAAACTACCAATGGCATTCTTCACAAAATTAGAACAATAAATTTTACAATTCGTATGGAAACACAAAAGACCCCGAATAGCCAAAGCAATCTTGAGAAAGAAAAATGGGGTTGGAGGAATCAGGCGCCCCGACTTCAAACTATACCACAAAGCTACAGTAATCAAGACAGTATGGTACTGGCATAAAAAGAGAAATATAGATCAATGGTACAGGACAGAATGCTCAGAGATAAACCCACACACATATGGGCACCTAATTTATGACAAAGGAGGCAAGAACATACAATGGAGAAAAGACAGCCTCTTCAATAAGTGGTGCTGGGAAAACTGGACAGCTACATGTAAAAGAATGAAATTAGAACA
>NC_041222.1:1232170-1239680 GCF_002837175.3 Physeter macrocephalus
GGAGGTTCCTTAAAAAACTAAAAATAGAATGACCATATGACCCAGCAATCCCACTACTGGGCATATACCCTGAGAAAACCATAATTCAAAAAGAGTCATGTACCACAATGTTCTTTGCAGCACTATTTATAATAGCCAAGACATAGAACCAACCTAAATGTCCATCGACAGATGAATGCATAAAGAAGATGTGGCAAATATATACAATGGAATATTACTCAGCCATAAAAAGAAATGAAACTGAGTTATTTGTAGTGAGGTGGGTGGACCTAGAGTCTGTCATACAGAGTGAAGTAAGTCAGAAAGAGAAAAATAAATACCGTATGCTAATGCACATATATGGAATCTAAAAAAAAAAAAGAATGGTACTGATGAACCTAGTTGCAGGGCAGGAATAAAGATGTAGACATAGAGGATGGACTTGAGGACAAGGGGTGGGAGCGGGAAGCTGGGGCAAAGTGAGAGTAGCATTGACATATATACACTACCGAATGTAAAATAATTAGCTAGTGGGAAGCAGCAGCATAGCACAGGGAGATCAGCTCGGTGCTTTGCAATGACCTAGAGGGTTGGGATAGGGAGGATGGAAGGGAGGCTCAAGAGGGAGGGGATATGGAGACATATGTATGCATATGGCTGATTCACTTTGGTGTATAACAGAAACTAACACAGTATTGTGAAGCAATTATACTCCAATAAAGATCTATTTTTTAAAAAGAGTCTGAAAGAAGCCAGAGGGAAAAAACACCTTACAAAAATAATTATATCCAATTTCTCTCATAAATCATGCCAGCAAGAAGAGAAAGCTGTGAAATATTTAAAGTGTTAAGAGAAAAAAAAATCACCAATATAGAATTACATACCCTTTGAAATTGTCCTTTAAAAGTGAAGGAGAAATAGTGGGGTTTTTTTGTTTTTTGTTTCTTGGATATACACCTTATATACCCAGGAATGGAATTGCTGGGTCATATGGCAGTTCTAGTTTTAGATTTTTGAGAAACCTCCATACTGTTTTCCACAGTGGCGGCACCAATTCACATTCCCACCAATAGTGTATGAGGGAGGCTTCCCTTTTCTCCACATCCTCGCCAACATTTGTTACTTGTATTCTTTTTGATGATAGTCATTCTGGCAGGTGTGAGGTGATATCTTATTGTGGTTTTGATTTGCAGACTCACAGATATAGAGAACAAACTAGTGGTTACCAGTGGGGTGAGGGGAAGGAGGAGGGGCAACATAGGGGTAAGGGATTAAGAGGTACAAACTATTAGGTATAAAATAAGCTACAAGGATATATTGTACAACATAGGAAATATAGCCAATATTTTATAATAACTATAAATGGAGTATAACCTTTAAAAATTGTGAATCACTATACTGTATACCTGTAACTTATATAATATTGCACAGCAACTATACTTCAATTAAAAAATTGTTTTTAAAGTGAAGGAGAAATAAAGAATTTCTCAGACAACCAAAAATTGAGGGAATTTGTTGCCAGTGACCTGCCTTGCAAGAAATGTTAAAAGAAGTTCTTTAGCAAGAAGGAATATAATATAAGCTGGAAAAGGTGGGAAGTAGTACATCAGCCAGCTATTGTCTCAATAATCTTATGTAACAAATCACCCCCAAACTACATGGTTTAAAACAACAATCATCCATTCTTGCTTATGTGTCTATAGGTCACCTGGGTATCAAGTGATCTCATCTTGGCTTGGCTGAGCTTGGGTCCAAGCTGCAACTAGGGTCCAGGTGTGTTCCATATGTCTCTCATCTTTTGGACCAGTAGACTAACTGGGGTGTGTTTTTCTCATGGCAATGTCAGAATCATGTGAGGCAAGCACACTGCACAGCACATTTCACACTTCTGCTCTTAAAACACCCACTCACATTCCATTGGCCAAAGCAAGTCACATGGCTGAACCCAATGCCAAAGAGCAAGACATAAATTCTGCCCACAACAAGGACACGTTTAACTGTACCACAGATGAGTAAAGATTTGGGTCCAAAATTCAATCGAATTCAATTTACCTTACCTATGTCATTTTATAGAGCTAGTGAAACTTGAAGCCAACACTGAAGATGAATCTAATTATGAAATTAGATGTGAAAAATCCTTTAAAATTAGTAAATTAAAACCAGCAATGATATTCCTAAAATCACCTTTCACAACCAAGTCTGATTTATCCCAGAATTTCAAAGATTACTTGTATGTAAGGAACCCAATAACATAATGCACTCTATCAGAAGGAACAATTAAAGAAAAGAGAGATAACCTCAATCAATACAGAAAAGACAATAAAATTTGACACTCATTACTATATTATATAAACTCTTTAAAAATCAGGAATAGGAGAATATTCATTGACTTAAAGAATACTTATCTTAAAACAATAGAATTGTATTTATGGGGACACAATAGATGTCCTGTAAAATTAAGAGCAACATAAGCAAGACTCCTTCCATTTTTATTCAATATTTTTCTGCTCCATGCAATAAAATATGTAAACAGAGGTAAGAGGTCTAACTATTAGAAAGGAGAAGATGAGATCATCATTATTTACAGATGATACAATTATATACCTAGAAAACAAAAAAGCATCAACTGAAAAACTCTTAGGATAAATGAGCAGTCAAATACAAGATAAATATTTGAAAATCAATTTTTCCCATATGCTAGCAATAACCAGTTATAAGATATAATAGAAAATTCTATTTACAATAGCAATAAAAGCATAAAGTATTTAGCAGTAACCATAAAAAGAATTGTGCAGAAAGTATATGTGAAGAATGCTACAAACTTTTATTCATAGATACAGAGCATTGGAAAAACAGAAAGTTATGCCATGCCCAAGAATGGGAAGATGAAATGTTGTGAAGATATTAATTCTTCCAAAATTACTATATGGGTTTAATACAGTTCCATTCAAAAGACAAAATGGGTTAGACCAACTTGAGAAGTAATTCTAGAGTTCATCAGAAAGAATAAAATTTTGAGTATAGATAGGATATTTTGAAAAAAGTGAGGGAATGAAGGGGCACTAGCTCCATCCAATAACAAAACTTATTGCACAGTAATAATTTAAAAAGTGTCACTGTTGGGGCTTCCCTGGTGACGCAGTGGTTGAGAGTCCACCTGCCGATGCAGGGGACACGGGTTCGTGCCCCGGTCCGGGAAGATCCCACATGCCGCGGAGCGGCTAGGCCCGTGAACCATGGCCACTGAGCCTGCGCGTCCGGAGTCTGTGCTCTGCAACGGGAGAGGCCACAACAGTGAGAGGCCCACGTACCGCAAAAAAAAAAAAAAAAAAAAAAAGTGTCACTGTTACTGTATTTGACAGACACCTCAAATGAACATGATAACTTGGAAACAGACTTTACTTATAAGAACTTACATATAAGATGTTGCATTAACATATAAGTCCCATTAACGTGTAAGTTGCAGTTGGTTGCATATAAGAGAAACCTGACTCTTGGTGTTTAACTGCTGCCTGAGGGCATTGTTTCTCTTATGAAACAAGCTGGCCAGAGGTGGACAGTCAAGGATGATGCACCTACGTCAGGAGTAGAGTTTCTTCATTCTTCCTCTGCCCTGCCTGGCGTGATATTGTACCCCGAGGTTGCAAAAATGGCCGCTCCACCTTGAGATATCCCATCCACATTACAGACATAGTAAAGAAGGAAGGAAAGGAAAGGAGGGAGGGAAGGGGGGCGAAGGAAAGGAGGGAAGGAGAGAAGAAAGAAGGAAGGAACAATACCTATATCAGTATCTGTACTGAGAAACAGAATTACCCCTAGAAGTTTCCAGCAGACATCCACTTATATCCCATTGACCAATGGAGTCACACTGTTGCCCCGAACTGTGACGGAAGCTGAGAGAAATATTTTTAAAAAAATAGGTGGGCACAATACTTTCCCAAATAAAATTAAGATTCTGTTGATAAGAAATGTTGTGTTGCTATTTACAATTGCCAAGACATGCAAGCAACCTAAGTGTCCATCGATAGATGAATGGATAAAGAAGATGTGGTACATATATACAATGGAATATTACTCAGCCATAAAAAAGAACAAAACAATGCCATTTGCAGCAACATGGATGGAACTAGAGATTATCATACTAAGCAAAGTAAGTCAGACAGAGAAAGACAAATATCATATGATATCACTTATATGTGGAATCTAAACTATGACACAAATGAACTTATCTATGAAACAAAAAAACTCACAGACGTAGAGAACAGACTTGTGGTTGCCAAGGGGGAAAGCCGTGGGAGAGGGTTGGATAGGGAATTTGGGATTGGTAGAGGCAAACTATTATATATGTGATGGATAAACAAGGTTCTACTTGTAGAGCACAGGGAACTATATTCAATATCCTGTGATAAACCATAATGGAAAACACTATGAAAAAGTATATATATATATATATATATATATATATATATATATATCTGAATCACTTTGCTGTACAGCAGGAATTAACACAACATTGTAAATCCACTAGACTTCAGTAAAAATTAAAAAAAAAATGTTGTGTTGTAGATAAGCAGCAATGTCTGCCATAGAAAACATCCAGATGGTTGTGAGATGGAAGGATAGGAAGGAACAACTACTTGGCTAATGAGGTTAGAGAAATTGTCTAATATGTTTTCGTTAAAATAGCAAACAGAATACTCCACTTAAATGTTTATCTTATACCAAATACCAATATAATGTCCATATGATTTATAGAATTAAAAGTCAAGTAGGAAAACTAGAATATATATGCAAATAAAGAGCATACTTAACCTCACTGAAAGGACTTTCCAAGCATAAGCAAAGGAATAAGTATCAAAGGAACATATTGATAAATTTCACTAGAGTCAAATAATTCAATTCTATAAGTTAAAAATCCCATTGACAAAATTAAAAGGCAAACCACAAACTAAGGAAAGAGTCAGAAAGGCTTACTATCCTTATGATATGTTATGATATGGATTCATTAGGGAAAAATTAAGACCCCCAATAAAAAAAATTGGACCTGAGCCCATAATTCATGAATGACAAGACACTTCATAAGATCACAGGAAACAATGTGCTATTTTGAATAAATGATAACAATTCTGAAGTATCCCAGTCATTTATTTTTTTTCTAGCAAAAATATAATCACACTTGTAGAACACTAGGAAAATGCACAATCGTATGAAGAGGAAAACAAAAATCACTAAGCTTTAACAACTGAGAGATGATAGCTTTTTGGTACGTGTCATTACACAGCTCTTTTTCCCTCACAAATACCTTTCCATTAGTTCATTTTTCTCTATTGTCTTGTCTTGTGTTTATCTTTCTTTTTCTGATTGCCTCACAGGTCACTATACTTTTGTCAGTTATTCCCCTAGTTACTGCTCCCCTCAAAATTAGCCTTCCACTGGGGAGGCTGGATATTGGGTAAGCAATAGCCATGTTGACCACAGGAACCATCATGTGGCTCCACCTTGACTGTGAAGGAGGGTATGAAATATAGAGACGCCCATGACATTGATATGCGCTTATTGCCACTACGCCGTAAGTATGTTGAAATCTAGCACTTTATGGTTTTAATTTTATAGTTTCCATTCATTATGAATGGGAAATGGTAAAAGTAAAACCCTGGAGAGTTTCACTCCTACTGGACTTCCTCATACACAGGTAATAATGATAAATTTGGTACAAAATACAAAAATCAACCTCCTAAGCACTGGAAAGTGAATAAATGGCTAGCTAATTGTCCCAATGCCACTTGTTGAATCATTTTTGAACTATTTGGGTCCATTTTTAGACTCTAGTCTCTTCTATTATTTTGTGTGTCTATTTATGCATTGACCCCAAACTGCTTTAAGACTGTAGCTTTAAAATGCATTTTTAATATGAGGTAGGACAAATGTATCAGTTATATACTGGTGTATAATAAACAACCCAGAAACTAATGGCTTCAAACAAACACCAACTTATTTCTTCATGACTATTAAAATTAGCAGGCATATTTTGCTGAATAGATTCTGAAATTAATCAATACCTTTACCCTACTCCCAAACAATACAAGGAACTTAAAATACTAACTCAGATGACCCCTCCTGACTTACATGTTATTTTTATCCAGCATTTTCTTCTATCCTTTTGTAATCCTCCCACATCTGATATTATTCTTTCTATTGTTTTATATAATAAATGTTTATTTAGATATACCCATATGTTCACCATTTCCTTTGCTCATAATTCCTACCTACATCTCAAACTTTCCTCTTACAGTCATTTTTCTTCTTCTTGGAATACATTTTTTAGACGGTCCTTTAGTGAGAGACTGTTAATATAAAGTCTCTGTTTTTAATTTGCTTAAAATGCCTTCATTTGATATCTCTTCAAATATTACCTCTGCCTCCATTCTCTCTATTATCTCCTTCGGTACTCTGAATACATGTGTTCTTAGATCTAATTTGTGACGTTAAGATGGATCAGAGTTCAGGTGTTGTCACCTTGATCACACATGAGTGTCCTATCAGCTTGACTTTGGTCATTGGTTGGTTTTCTCTCAGTGGTCTAGCTAAGAGCTTTAATATTCTGCCTACTTGCTCTTACGTCCAGGCCTCAGCCTTCCTCTGCTCTGGTCTGAATCAGGGCAGGGGTAGGGGGTGACCCATACAGGCTGCATTTCCCAACCTCCTGTATCAGTAGGATTCAAGCTAGATAAACCCAATGAGGCACTGGTAGGAGACGGAGGGCTGCAAGAGGGTGGCTCTCCTCCCATACTCCTTTAGATGTGTCCATCATCATCTGCATGCTTTCCCTGGCTCTAGCTGGACCACAATGCCCCCTGGTCCTGGCCTCTTCCTGGTGACCTCTGACTGTGCTCTCTGGCAACACATCTCTTCCCTTTGCCATTGTCTGGGTGGCCTCACTCTCCACTGTTTGGTTTTTCAGCTCTTCCATCACATGGGCAACCAATTCTCATTTTAAATTCCCTCTGTTTGACACACCCAGACTGATTTCTTTTTCCTTCCTGGACCTTGAGAAGTATTATACTGGTTTCGTTTTTAAAAAGAAGAGAAAAGAAAAAGAAAATTTTTCTTCTTTCTGTATGCTCCAGAAGAATTTTAAAGCATTGATATTATTTGGTCTTAGCAGGTTTGAATGAAATCACCTTTGAAAACTGTCTGGACCTCAAGCTTTCTGAAGTAGGAAGCTAGAAAAATATGTCAATTTCTTCCATGGTTGTTGATCTACGTAGGTTTTAGGTTACTTTTAAAGCAGAAAAACAGATTAAGTATCAACTCATCCTTTAAAAGCTACAGATACAGGTAATGTCTTTTAAGGTAGATAATAAAAAATACCTATAGAGGGCTTCCCTGGTGGTGCAGTGGTTGAGAGTCCGCCTGCCGATGCAGGGGACACGGGTTCGTGCCCCGGTCCGGGAAGATCCCACATGCCGCGGAGCGGCTGGGCCCGTGAGCCATGGCCGCTGAGCCTGCGCGTCCGGAGCCTGTGCTCCGC